>NW_020664583.1:9097432-9105244 GCF_002925995.2 Terrapene triunguis
CACGACCCTTACCCTCTGCACTCAACCCCCATCACCATGCAGTATAGCTGTCCTGAAGTGCAGCACTCACTACACAGCACACCAGACAGGACATATGCGAATCTGTGATTGTACTGTTCCCCACTCCACCCCCTTGTTTCTTTTCAATAAATGGATTTTTTGGCTTTGAAAACATTCTTTATTATTCCATAAAGTAAAAGACTCCTTAGCCCAGGAAAGAAACAGGCACTGCAAGTCTGCTTAGCAGACACTGATTCCTAAAGATTGGAACTATTGCACTTCACTCCCATGCAGGGCACCAGATATCACTGCTGGTTTTCAGCCTCAAATTGCTCCCTCAAGGCATCCCTAATCCTTGCAGCCCTGCACTGGGCCCCTGTAATAGCCCTGCTCTCTGGCTGTGCAAATTCAGCCTCCAGGTGTTGAACCTCAGAGGTCCATGCCTGAGTGAAGGTTTCACCCTTCCCTTCACAAATATTATGGAGGGCACAGCACGCGGATATAACCGCGGGGATGCTGTTTTCGGCCAAGTCCAGCTTCCCATACAGAGATCGCCAGCGGCCCTTTAAACGGCCAAAGGCACACTCCACAGTCATTCGGCACCAGCTCAGCCTGTAGTTGAACCATTCCTTGCTGCTGTCAAGGCTCCCTGTGTAGGGTTTCATGAGCCACGGCATTAATGGGTAAGCAGAATCTCCAAGGATCACAATGGGCATTTCAACTTCCCCTACCGTGATCTTCCGCTCTGGGAAAAAAGTCCCGGCCTGCATCTTCCTGAACAGCCAAGTGTTCCGAAAGATGCGTGCGTCATGCACCTTTCCGGGCCAGCCTGTGTTAATGTCAATGAAACGCCCACGGTGATCCACAAGCGCCTGGAGAACCATAGAGAAATACCCCTTCCGATTAACGTACTCAGATCCTAGGTGGGGTTGTGCCAGAATAGGAATGTGCGTCCCATCTATTGCCCCTCCACAGTTAGGGAACCCCATTTGTGCAAAGCCATCCACTATTTCCTGAACGTTACCCAGAGTCACGGTTCTTCTGAGTAGGATGCGATTAATGGCCTTGCAAACTTGCATCAACACGATTCCAACGGTCGACTTTCCCCAATCCAAACTGGTTTGCGACTGACCAGTAGCTGTCTGGAGTTGCCAGCTTCCAGATTGCAATAGCCACCCGCTTCTCCACTGGCAGGGCAGCTCTCAATCTCGTGTCCTTGCGCTGCAGGGTGGGGGAAAGCTCCTCACACAGTCCCATGAAAGTGGCTTTTCTCATCCGAAAGTTCTGCAGCCACTGCTCGTCATCCCAGACTTCCATGACGATGTGATCCCACCACTCGGTGCTTGTTTCCCGAGCCCCAAAACGGTGTTCCACGGTGCTGAGCATGTCCGCGAATGCCACAAGCAATTTCGTGTCATATGCGTTACGCAGCTCGATAGCATCGTCGGACTCCTCACCCCTCACTCTCACTTTGGATCTTAAGGAATAGTTCGACAGCCAAACGTGACGTGCTGGCGAGACTCGTCAGCATACGCCTCAGCAGTTCGGACTCCATTTCCTGCAGACAGATCGCGCTGCACAGAAACCGTTGAAAGATGGCAGACGGAAACAAAGGGATTTCTGGGATGCGAAGCGATGCATCACGAGGCATTGGGACAGGACCCAGAATCCCCCGCACCCACGCCCCCTTCCCACAACCCACGGCGCCAGAATGGGAAAAGGTGCTCTGTGGGATAGCTGCCCATAATGCACCGCTCCCAATAGCGCTGCAATTGCCGCAAATGTGGCCACGACAGTGCACTGGGCAGCTGTCAGTGTGGACAGACTGCAACGCTTTCCCTACTCAGCTGCACGAAGTCAGGTTTAACTCACAGCGCTGTACATCTGCAAGTGTAGCCAAGGCCTTAGTGACCCATCCACTCCCAGTCTTTATTCAGGCCTAATTTGATGGTGTCCAGTTTGCAAATTAATTCGAGTTCTGCAGTTTCTCGTTGAAGTCTGTTTTTGAAGGTTTTTTGTTGAAGAATGGTCACTTTTAAGTCTGTTATTGAGTGTCCAGGGAGATTGAAGTACTCTCCTACTGGTTTTTGAATGTTACAATTCTTGATGCCTGATTTGTGTCCATTTATTCTTTTGCGTAGAGACTGTCCCATTTGGCCAATGTACATGGCAGAGGGGCATTTTGCTGGCACATTATGGCATATATCACATTGGTAGATGTGCAGGTGAACGAGACCCTGATGGTGTGGCTGCTGTGGTTAGGTCCTATGATGGTGTCCCTTGAATAGAAATGCAGAAGAGTTGGCAAATAAATTTGTTAGTCTCTAAGGTGCCACAAGGACTCCTTGTTGTTTTTGCTGATACAGACTAACACGGCTACCACTCTGAAACCAATTAATATAGGTTATTCTTGAGATTCAATTGCTATGCACCTTTATACCTCAAAGTGATACTGCATTCTTGATCACCCACTGACTTGTGCTTGCTAACCTGGATCTCAAAAAACCTTGTCCATATCCTAAAGCATGAATTTGTTTTGAAAGAATTTCAAATTTTAAATTTAAGTAAAAAAAAATAGGTAAGCTAAGCTGATGGCTTTCAGGCAACTGTAAGCAATTTTGGAGGTATCCGTCCAGGGATGCTGGGTTGTGAGTCAAACTACTGCAACAAAGGTAATGATCAATCATTTGAATTGTCCACCCATTTGGGCCATGCAACAGAAACCGAGACAGGGGCTAATATAGCCCCATTTAGGTGCATTTATTGGAACAGGCAAATATGCAGACACATTGTTTACCATGATTACTTGCCATTTCTCACATTTCAAGGAGACGATCTCCTTCGGAGACTTTGATATTGCTGACCCTTAAAAGCTTTGTTGCTTTAACTATACTGGCATAAAATTGCAAAAAAATCTTAGTGTAGAAGCAGTTATACCAAAATGAAAATGTATATACCTGTAGAGCTTACTGAGGTCTGTCAAAGTGAAATAAGCTACACAGGTATAAAGCACTTCATACCAATAGTTATGCTGATAAAAGCAGTAGTGTATGTCAATTAAAATAAAAGCAATCCCCTCACCAACAGTAATGCTGGTAGAACTTAGTGAGTTTAGACCTGGCATTTGCAAAAGCTAGGAAGCTCATTGCTGTGTTCCAACATAGTAAGAGAATCATCCTGTCCTTATTTTCAAAAACATATTAGGGATAACAACTTTAAAAGGAATGAGGAGTACTTGTGGCACCTTAGAGACTAACCAATGTATTTGGGCATAAGCTTTCGTGGGCTAAAACCCACTTCATCAGATGCATGCAGTGGAAAATACAAAGGGAGATTATTTACACACACACACACACACACACACACACACACACACACAGAGCATGAAAAAATGGGTGTTGCCATACCAACTCTAACTACACTAATCAATTAAGGTGGGCTATTATCAGCAAGAGAAAAAAAAACTTTTGTAGTGATAATCAGGAGGGCCCATTTCAAACAGTTGACAAGAAGGTGTGAGTAACAGTAGGGGGAAAATTAGCATGGGGAAGCATTTCTGGCTCCTTGGAGGCAAAACTGTAGGGAAAAAACTCATCTACAGGCCTGATGCTGTCAAGTTTCACCATGGTACAGCAACCATCATTCACAGTTTCTAGAGCTTTGAGTCCACACTTTGGCCTAGTGATAAGAGAAATAATCCAATATAGCAATGTACAAATTACGTATCTTCAAGGCCACTTTACAAAAACAAGTAAGGAGAAAAGTGGCTCACAATCAATAGATGCCTTTAAAATTGCACATACATTCAAATTCACAAATGACAGTGGATATGCATGTTTTAAAAAAATCCTGTAACCACCAGGCAACTTAAACTTCCAGATACATTTCTTTTGACAAAACGTTAATTACCTTTTAGCACTGCAATATCAAACTGTGGATTTTCCACAATTACGTTAATCTAAACAAGTCCACATCAGGACATGACACAGATACAAACTAATGACCCAAATGTAGATGCATTCCAGTCCCATCAAGCTATTGCCTACTGATCTGAAGTGTACTCCTGGGGGAATTCTGTGCCAAAAAATTAAAAAAAATCTACACCCAATATTTTAAAATTCTGCAAAATCTATTTATCAAAATAACACTTTATAATCACGCCAATTTCAATTATTTTGGTAATTTATTTCAAAGTACCTGTCAGCATGTATGCTTAACAATACAGAAACACAAAAATTCCCCCAGAAGTAGAGGGTTAAAGAAACCCCTAAGACGAGATGGGCAAACTTTTTGGCCCGAGGACCACATCTGGGTATGGAAATTGTATGGCGGGCCACGACTGCTCACCAAATTGGGGGTGAGGGTGTGGTGGTGGGCTCTGGGGTGGGGCTGGGTATGAGAGGTTGGGGGTACAGGAGGGTGCTCCAGGCTGGGACTGAGGGGTTAGGAGGGCAGGAGGAGGATCAGGGCTAGGGTAGGGGTGCAGGCTCCGGGCAGAATTTACCTCAAGCAGCTCCCAGAAGCAGCGGCATGTTTCTCCTCCGGCTCCTATGCGGAGGCGCGGCCAGGCGGCTCTGCACAGCCAATGGGAGCTGCAGGGGTGGCACTTGGGGTGAGGGCAGTGTGCGGAGCTTCCTGGCAAGCCCTGGAACCCGCTCCCCGACTGGAGCACCGGAGTGGGGAAAGCCCCGGACCCTGCTCCCTGGCGGGAGCTCGAGGGCCAGATTAAAACCTCTGGGGGACCAGATGTGCCCCCTGGGCCATAGTTTGCACACACCTGCCCTAAGAAAACCAGGTTCCTATTTCTCTGCCCCCCCACCCCCCCCCCCAGCCACTGCCCTCCCTGGCTCAGACACTCACACCCCCTACTCCCCAGAGCCCAGGGGGAAAAACAGCCTGATGCTGGGTCCTGGGCTTGCACAGAGTTTCCTGCACACCGCCATCTCCTTCCTTCAGGGCATGCTGGCAACTGCAGCTGCCAGGAACCCTCCAGCTCCTCCTCCCCCCCTCCCCCCCCCACAGCAGTGTCTCCTGGGTCCAGTGGCCCTTAGCGGTAGCCAGCAGCTCTGCAGCCCATTTATATGGGGGGGGGGGGGGAAGAGAATTCTGCATGCACAGTGATGCAGAATTCCCCCTGGAGTAGAAGTGGGACTAGGAACAGTACAATCATGGACAGTCACAGTAACTGCTCATCAGCACCAGCATTAGTGGAGGATGTACAATTAAGATGTAGATTTCAAAGCTAGTGGACACCATCCATGTTATTAGGGTATTAGATTTTTACCTGAATTTGAAAGAACTTATAGTCTTAGTTTAGGCTCAGACAGGCGGTGACCGTAACATTTTAATTTGTATGAAAGCAAAGACATACTACACATAAAACCAAGTGACATACTAATCCAGGGGTCTCAAACACGCAGCCTGTGGAGTTATTTGCTGCGGCCGCCAAGCTCCAGTCACCCGCCGCGTCCCCGCTCCTCTGCCTACCTCCAAGCACTTCTCGCCGCCAAACAGCTGTTTGACAGCGCTTAGCGCTTTCCGGGAGGGAGGGGGGGAGGAACGGGGAGCCACACGCTCAGGGGAGGAGGTGGAGAAGAGGCAGGACAGGGGCAGGAATTTGGGGAAGGGGTTGGAATAGGGGCAGGGAGGGGGCAGAGTTGGGGTGGGGCCGGGGAAGGGGTGGGAAGAGGCAGGGCAGGGTCTCATGGAAGTGGTGGAGTGGGGGCGGGGCCGGGGACAGAGGTGGGGGCTTTTGTTTCTTTATATGAAAAAGTGTCAGTGATGCGGCCCTCGGGCCAATGTACTAGTCCTCCCATGGCCCTCATGGTGATCTGAGTTTGAGATCCCTGTACTAAACACAAGTATAAAAAGAATCCACACAAAGTAGTCCAAACCAGAACAACCAGAATGCAGAGAGATGTCATTCAACAATCACAGCAGTGACAATAGTTCATTTTAATTTCCTTGACAGAATAAAAGCACAGCCAAGTAACTGGGACGATCATGTTTTCTTGTCAAATAATCACACACCACCTTTCCCTACTCATATGGAGTAGCATTTTATTGGACAGTCCCACACCTCCACTCTGCTATTATTACCCTCTTTATCCACTCCCCCTACAAGGGGGTCAAGTATCAGGGGGTAGCCGTGTTAGTCTGTATCTACAAAAACAGCAAGGAGTCTGGTGGCACCTTAAAGACTAACAGATTTATTTGGGCATAAGCTTTCGTGGGTAAAAACCTCACTTCTTCGGATGCATAGAGGTGTATTTTTTCCTCTAACCAACTTATGTATGCCTTGCAGCCTACTTTGGTCATTCATGCGACTCCACTCCTTCCCTCATTGAATTCCTAAAAACTCACCTCTACATTAAGATGCACAGCATATGATTTGAGAAAATTCTTTAAAAAAAATCTTAAAAACACCAGAGACAACCAAGAGGTGCTCATGCTTAAACTGAGCAAACATGACCATATCTGTAACCCTAGTCATTCCTTGTCCCATCCACATCCTACTTTTGGTCACCCTTTCGTGTCACATCCAAAGAGCGAATTAGGGACCAAATTTTGTCTTCTGTGATGCTCCATGCTCAATTCCGGGCCCTATAATAACAATAAACACTATCTTTGGTACACTGCTGATATTAGCAGAAAAGCCACATCAGAAAGAGGCATTTTTTGAGAAATACTAAGTAAGTGCACAAGGAGGTTTACCTTTTCTTGAAATAATTATATTTGGGAATTATGGTTTGGCTCACTTTGATCTGAGTCTTATAGTACATGACTCATGTCTTCCATTTACAGATGTTCTGTTCCCAAAACACAATTTACAACTGATTATTTTTTTATATATATTTTGTCTTAAACCAAATCAGAAAGCGCATTTTTCAAGAGTTCTGTGAATTTGTTATTTATTCTCATGATGGATGTTCTACTGCATGCTCCAAGGAAGATTACAAGATGAATGTTATTCACTTCTGTTAATGAATCAAAATGACTCTATTCTCATTGTCTAAATTCATATTTGCTCAGTATTTGAAAACATCTCCATTCACTCAATCATAGAACTGGAAGGGACCTCGAGAGGTCATCTAGTCCAGTCCCCTACACTCAAGGCAGGACTAAGTATTATCTAGACCAGGCCTGCACAACTCGTAAAGCAGCGAGGGCCATATTACTCCAAAGAAAACAGCTGAGGGCCAAAACTCACCGGCCCCGCCGAAACACACCCCCCAGCACCACCAAAACACACACATCCCCAGCACCGCCCTGCGGAAACAAACCTTCCTTCCCCAGCGCCGCCCCGCCAAAACAGTAGTATTGAACCTTGGTAATATGTTGTAGTGGGCCCCTAAGGTAGTATAATTAAGGTAAAAGAAAAATGTCTTTTTGCTAGAAGTAGAATAAGATCTTCCCCTCACTTTGTAATCAATTGCCCTGTTGAATAAATGAGGTGTGAATGAGGAAGGCGTGGAAGGCAGGCACCTCCAGACAGCTGCAACCCTTGGAGAGGGGATGGGAGCCAGACCAAGGACAATCAAACTTGTCAAGTGAGCTGACTAGAGAAGAGCAGACATACTGATGGCCTCAGGGGTTAGAAGCAAGCACCTTCTTTTGGGAACACCCTCTTTGCAGCATTGGGACCACCCTCTTTGCAGCATTGGGACAACCCCCAGCCCAGAGAAAAGCAGCAAAAAGGACCAATTTTTATGAGAGACAAGATCAGTAGAACAGGTCAGCCACCGACTCGCTGCTTGCCTCCCCCGAAGTATAAAGCCCCCCGCTCGCTCGGCTCATCATCCCCCCCTGCTC
>NW_020664583.1:9105344-9164511 GCF_002925995.2 Terrapene triunguis
CCCCCCCGCCACTGCCCGCCGCCAGCCTCTTACCTTCTGCCACTGCCCCTGCCCCCGCCGCTGGCTCACCCTCACTCCCCAGCCTGCCACTGGCCTCTTCACCACCCCGCCCACCCACCGGCCGTTGGCTTGCCCCACCCCGACGCTTGCCTACTCACCTCCCCGCGGGCCACACAGTGAGCCCACGCGGGCCACATGCGGCCAGCATGTTGTGCGGGCCTGCCTTAGAATCATGAACGCTACCATTTCATGATCACTTTCGCCCAATTTGCCTTCCCCTTTCAAATTCTCAACCAGTTCCTCCCTATTTGTCGAAATCAAATCTAGAACAGCCTCCCCCCCAGTAGCTTTCTCCACCTTCTGAAATAAAAAGTTGTCTCCAATTCATTCCAAGAACTTATTGGATAATCTGCGCCCTGCTGTGTTATTTTCCCAACAGTGTCTGGGTAATTGAACCCCCCCCCCCCCAGTCCTGTGCTCTGGATGATTTTGTTATTTGTTTAAAAAAAGCCTCATCCACCTCTTCCTCCTGGTTTCGTGGTCTGTAGTAGACCCCTACCATGACATGTTTTTTTAACCCCTTGTTTTTTATACCCCTTTTATCCTTACCCAGAGACTTTCAACAAGTCTGTCTCTTATTTCTAGCTCAACCTCAGTCCAAGTGTATACATTTTTAATACACAAGGCAACACCTCCTCCCTTTTCTCCATCTCGCTCTATAGCAGAATCATACACGTTTTAATTCTAGTTTGTAGGTAAAGATGCCACCTACTCAAAAGGAATTCACAAAAAGCACAGTAGAATCCCTTCTGCCTACATAATACTGGCAATGTATTCTAGTGGAATGTCACACCGTTTTTTAACTGCATCTGAAGAAGTGGGTTTTTTAGCCACAAGAGCTTGTGCCCAAATAAATCTGTTAGTCTTTAAGGTGCCACCGGACTCCTCATTGTTTTTACAGTTATTGAGCATGTACAGTATGCCATCTTCAACTATGAAATGAAAATATATTTAAAAAGTTACCTTTTAAAATGGCGAACTGTTCTAGATGTATGTCAAAGCAGTTTCTTATTTCATCCCATTAATTTAAACCAAAACAGGGTATTTAACATGCCCAAATCAATTTTTTCTCTCTCTGGCTTAGATTTTCAATGGAAAGACTCATCAAGAAATGAGTCTGCAGCAATGTGTAGCCAACAGTAGGCTATTCCTCGAAGGAAAAATCAAGGCAACTCCATTGACTTCAAAGTTGGACCCATATACATAATTCATCTGTAAGTACAGCTATCCATCAATTTTACTAACTAAATCTAAGATATGAGAGCTTGAAAAATCCATTCATTTACTCAGCAGTGAAAGTAAAGATTTCTGTGGCCAGTGAAAAGTCCTGGGCCATCAATTAATAAAGAATTTTAGCTCTTGTAAAACAAGATTCTAGTCCCCATAGGTGTGAAAAATCACATTTGTAACCTTCCAAATATGAAGCAAAAGTCTTCCAGTCTATATCTACAATGCTACATTTAGGAGCTGTGAATCACCAGTTTCAGCTCCACTGCAGGTAGTAACAGTGAAGGCTGTAGTGTAGATGCGATTCAAGTGCTTTATCACAGTGCCATGACAGAATCGAATAAAAGTAACCTTATTGCTGCTGTTGCAGCTCCATTTTCAAGTCCTAATTTTTCTAGTTTTTTAGTTTTATACACTCATTCCATAAAAACAAAACAAAAACAAAAAACACCTATCCCAGGGCAGAGAAGGTTCTCAAATCTGCAGACACACAATTACAATATTGTCAGCTACTGCTCAGAGCTCTGCCAAACAGCAGCACAGCCAAGCACATGGGAATCTCTGATCAATTTTACTTTTGCAATGAAGAAAATCGTGGACAGCAGCAAAGCTAACAAAGAATGTCAATTTAACTCAGCAGCTTCTACCTGGGGGAAACCTGAGCATCAGCAACACTGGGTGGCTGTCTCCTCACACCTAGGTGGCTGTCTTCCCCACCTCCTGGTCTTTCACATCAGCCTTTAGCTGGCAGCTTTAGCACTCTGGCTAGCAGATATACATTAAACCCGTGCTATTCTCCGCCCTTCCTGAACCCGCCTTTTCTCCCTGACAGGCTCCTCCCTTGGGATTTGGGAGAGCCGATAATCCCGGCGGATCGATCCCTCCGGTTCCACCCGCCCAGTCCCCCAGGGCAACACCCCACCAGGCAGCGCTACGGCGAGGCTAAGTACCACCCACGGGCACGGGGGGTCCTGCAGTTGTGCCTTCGCACCCCCATCACCACCCACGGGCCACCCTCTCCACTCCCGCGGGTAGATCTCCCCTGGGCAGCCCGCCACTCACTTGCCCTCCTGGCAGTCGTAGAGCACGATGGAGTCGTCGTCGCTGCTGGAGATGACGGTCTCGCCGTTGGGGCTGAAGTCGAAGCAGTTTATCTTGTCCGAGTTCTCGCGGAAGACCTTGGCCACGCGGAAGCTCCGCAGCACGTTGTCCGTTAGCTTCATGCCGCGAGCGGGGCCTAAGGAGCCGGCCGGGGCCCAGCGGGAGCCGGGCACGGAGGAAGCCGGTGAACGTGAGGAGCCGGGCGGCGGCCTAGAGCCCGCGGAGCCTGTGAAGCAGCGGAAAAGGGAAGCCGGGCGGGGGCCTGAAGCGCGTGGGTTTCGGGCAGGGGCCGCGCGTCGCTGGCAGGCGGCTTCGGCACGGGCGGGCAGCGCCCTCAGGCAGGGTCGGCTCAGGCTGCGGAGAGGCGGCTCCTGCTCATTGTGTCCGCCATCTTCCTACTACAGGGACAGACCCTGCCGCTCACGGGGGAAGAAGTGGGCCGGCAGCAGGGCATTGTGGGGCGGACGAGGGGGGGGTCTTGTGGGAGAGCGGAGGAGCAGCGCATTGTGGGATTGGTGAACCGCGAGGGCTGGAGAGGGGCAGTGCATTGTGGGATGCCGAAGGGGAGGGGGCACTCGGAGAGGGAAGTGAAGGTGCAGTGCATTGTGGGATAGCGGAGGGAGACGTCACCCACCGCCGGCTGGCCCTGGCGGCCATTTTGTGTGTGGCAGCGGGCCCTGCTCCTTCCCCAGCAGCCGCTGGGCCCGGGCCACTAAGCCCCCTTTCGGCCCCATAAACTAAGCTACCAAGTCCCCCCTACCCCCTTACAGCCTATCAAGCTTGCCCTTCCGTCTCAGCTGCTCAGCCCCCTTCCTGCCCCATAAACTAGGCTCCAAGCCCCTGCCCCAGGCACACTACAAACTAGGCCACCAAAGTCCCAACCCTGGGCCACTAAGCCCCCTTCCTTCCCCATAAGCTGGGCCACCAACCTCCCCCCCCCCCCCCCCCCCACAAGCGGCCCCCCCCCCCCCCCCCCCCCACTCCCTACAAATTGGACCCCTAAGGCCAACTACTACCCCACAACCCTGAGCCACAGAGCTCTTGTCCCACCCCAGGCCCTCAAGCCAGTCACCTCACAGCCCCATCCACCAAGCCTCCCATCTCTCTCACCAGCAGGAGTTGGTTCAATAGAGGATATTACCTCAGCCACCTTGTCTCTGGAACTCAGGAGTCAGACATGTTTGCTGCCTTGGAAAAGACACGTGGGCCTCCATATTCAGATGTAGCCACTGGTTTTGGGGGGCCTGGATGAAGTCAGTGGGAGCTGTGGAGGCTTAGCACCTCTAGAAATTAATGCCCTGGGGTCTGAAGTCACAAACTCATAGCCATTTTTTCCTAAAGAAGGGTGCCTATTTCTGTACCTCAGTTTCCATCTCTGTAAAATGGGCCTAATGATATCAATTCACCTTTGGAAAGCACTGTGAGATCTACAGCTGAAAAGGACAAGGGGTTATACTTTAAATTAGTGCTCAGTTTAATTTGTAATCTACCCTAGTTACAGTGGGGTTTTATGCCTGGTAATTTGGTGAAATTCAGACATATCAGTCTGCTTTTATTTTCCAACTAACGATTTAAGGGGGGCAGACTTCAAACTACTGGCCTGATGTCATTCTTGCTTACCTTAGGGTAACAGGTAAAGGAAAGGAGGTTTCACACTACTGGCATGATGTCATTTCCAGCCACTATGTTGGAAGCTGGCAAGACTGCAGCAGGAAGTTTCTTCTGAAGATAGGATGTTCCGTATCGTTGACTTATATGTACAGAATCTTCTGGGCTATTGTATCTCTGTGATCTTCACAGACTAATGGCTTGATTCACTCTATTTACCTTCCTTCTCCTTTACAAAAAATATATAGAGCATTTGCCTCTTTCCTAGGGCCTGATCCAAAGCCCATTGTGGACTTGGATAATGCTCCTCGTGCGTCCGTGACAGCTATCACAGTCCTGATGCAACATAGTGATGCCATGGAAAAACAAAATCACTTCTTAATGTAATGTGCTCATCACGTGACATACTCAAGATGTGATGACACTTTTCTGGCCTGACACACTTTTTAGGACATGCAAAATGGTGTTGCAATCAGGATGTGTGATTGTGTGGGTAAAATAGCTGCAAAATTAGAACTGTTTGCACTTGCAACTCCAAACACTGAAAGAGACGCTCAAACAGTCCAGAAAACCACAAAGAAATCTTTGTCTATACAGAAAACACATATTCTGAGTTTTAGGAATTTCATCCCCATCGCTTTCTTGACTGTGGTCATTTGTATGTAAACCAGGCAATTGCAGTGTGATTCAGACCCACAACCTTTATCACACTCTCAGCAGGGCTATTTAAATATAGTTACAAACGTAGGACTGCTTCCTTTTCCAGTCTTCTTCCATCATCTCTAAAATAAGTAGAACCTCATTCTAATCTCTCCCCAGTTCTATGTTAATGCAAGTCCATCGATTTCAGGAGTTACTCCTGGTTTTTACCAGCATGAGACCAGAATCAAGCCTTTAGAAAAATATAAAATAGAAACAGTACAACTTTCTAATCCCAAACATTGGAAGCAGGAAATAGAAGAGTCTTTTTAATCACATTAAATACTCTTATTGTGTTGACTTCAGCTAGAAGTTTCAGAGTGGAGTGTATTAGGAGTTTGAAAGGGAGAGAGTTGACTAGAAGTCTAAAGGAGGATTATTATTTATTGTTTGTATTGCAGTAGCAAGTAGTGGCCTTGGTTATGGATTAGGTTCCCACTGTGCTTGGCACTGTACAAATAACAAAGAGGCCCCATCCCAAAGATCTTACAATGTAAGTATAAGGAGGAAACTGTGTCAGCCGAGACAGTATTTATTTCCCATCTGCAGGCCTTTTATTACAATATTGTTAGTTAACTAATGTAGAAGCGATACTGATGTCACAGAGATTTATGACTATAGGGGGATGAGCAGCAGGAGTAAAAAAGGAACCTTTAAGAAGCAAAAATCTAAGCTTCATGTAAATATCCCTATAAACAGTACGCCGGAAGATACATGTCAGCAGGAAAATGGTTTCAACTGGAACGTTTTTTCAGAGATTTCCATGAGGCAGCAGCACTTTAACAGCAAATCCTCTATGTGTTTGCAATAGGACTGTGTATTTAAAGCCCATAATACAGCCAATTACTTTGGGGTTTGTATGTGGTTTATGTTCTTTTGATATTTTGGGAAGATATTCAGGTGGCATAACAATAGGTCATAGGTTCTCAACTTTTGTCTTTCTGAGCCCCCCACATGTTATTAAAGCTCTGGGGCCAGGGGCCGTCAGGGCTTTAGCTGCAGAGGGGCCTTGGGGTTCTGGGCTTCAGCCGCAGGGGGGTGGGGCACTCAGGCTTCAGCCGCAGGGTACCAGGGCTCTGAGCTTTCTGCCCTGGTTTGCAGACCCCCGCTTGAAAACCACTGTGTAACAGGGTTCACAATCCACCCCTCTTCCTGGGGCCCGCTTGCTCTCCACAATAAGGCTCAGAGAGGCTTCAGGGTTGTGCAACACCCATGTCTTTATTTACTTAAGGTGAGCCCAAGCTTTACAGGAAGAGTCAGCCTTCAGCTAGGAGGTGTCCAGCTTCCTGACTGACTGACTTTTCCCTTACTGCCCCTTGCCTTTATAGCTCTTGGCTTGTCAGGCCAGCAGGTGTTGCCAATCCTCAGGCCGGGATCAGGCCTTTTCCATCAGCCCCAATCTGCTTCCCTTGATTGGAGCTGACCGGGCAGGGGCTAAGTAGGTGCATTTGCACCAGCACCCTGCTACATACCTCCCCCCTTAAGACGATGCCAGGCCTGATCTTGCTCGGCCCCGCTTTTCTCAGCCTGGGGTTTTACTCTGGGGATGGCCTCCCTGCCCATCTGGGTGGTCCCTGGGCTCAACCCTGTGGGGTTTTGGCATGCCCCACGCACAAAAGGTGTATTGGGTAGGGGGTGGGCCACCCCACAAGTCCACCTCCACCCGAAGGTCGTCACACCAGTCGCAACCTTGGGCAGGTCGCCCCGGACGTTCTCTTTCCTTCCCTGGTGAGGGAGACGGATCGGCACCAACTGCCCCGAGGCTGCCCTGTGTCTCCAGTTCAGGGCCTCTGCCTATTGGAGTTTGAGCCTCCCCCTTTTGGGTTCCTACACTCTCAACTTTCTTTGGCTTCTCTTCCTGTATCATGGGGATTCCCTCCCCTGGGTGGTCCCGTCCTGGGACCTCCGTTCCCTCTTCGGTCCCTCCCATAGGGTTCCTATCCTGGTTGTGTTGTCTAGGATTCCTGTCATTTTCCTCTTGAGGGAGTGGGGGCTCCCCTTTCTCAGGGTTTTACTCTTGCCTCCTCCCTCCACGTTCTTCCCTCTTGCTTTCTCTGTTGGTCTCCTCCCCATGCCCTCTTTCCCTTTTGGGGCAGGGTTCCAATCTAACCACGGGATAGGGCAACCTCTCTATTACCCCCACCCGCTTCCAGGCAAACCTTCCCTGCACATCCAGGGGTACCTGGGCCATGGGACAATACTCCCCATCCCCGTGGATGCATTCCACCAGCATCCTTTCTCCTGGGATAAGCCAATGCGGCTTCACCAAGCGCCACTGTATGAAGGAGCAGGCTGAGGCCGAATCCACTAGACCCCTCTGGGGCTTTCTCCCAACCCACACGAGGGTGGTGGCTATTCCACGCCTCTTCTTCCGCCACTACCCAACCTTGGTTCAACCACAGAATTCAGCGGCCCCACAGTTCATCACCGGGCAGTCACAGCTCTTATGCCCCGGCTGTCCACAGCGCCAGCATACAAGCTGTCCCGGGTGCCTAGGGGTTCCCTTGTGCTCCTCTCGTCGCTTGTCTACCAGCTTCCCAGTGGGATGCTCACGGGGTTTCTTGCCTCCCTCTGTGTCTTGCAGGGTCCGATGCTTCCTTGGGGGGAAGTCTGCCTCTGCATATTCTTCCGTCCTTTTGACCGTGGCTTCTACAGTGTCAGGCTGATGTCGCCGCATCCAGACCCGCATGCTATCAGGGAGGCACTGCACAAACGGTTTGAGGATCACCTGATCCATAATCTGTCCCATTGTTTGGGCGTCGGGCCTCAACCACAGCGTCGCCCAGTCTGTCAATTTCTGGGTGAAGGCCCGGAGGAAGGAAATGAACACACACTCATGAAGAAATGTAAATACAAGCAGAACCCCATTTATCTGCTCTAATTGAGACCAGGGCCAGATCAGATAATTCGGATAATTCAGAGAATGAGAAAGCATGAGGCTGCAGCACCATCTAGCGGCCACAGGAGAGATCTCCCGTTTCTGGACCTGCATGCTACTAAAATCTCCTCAAACACCCCTACCACACATATTTTCCTTTAACATCCTCTTCTTGGCATATGGTGTTGTTTCACCTTTAGAGCATTATTACCCCCCATGGCCGGAGTATTGCCAAAGGACTATTAATTATTTAGCATCCAAAAACACACGACATGCCCTGAAGATCTTACAATCTAAGGCAGGGGTGGGCAAACTTTTTGGCCCAAGGGCCACATCTGGGAATAGAAATTCTATGGCGAGCCATGAATGCTCACAAAATTGGGGTTGGGGTGTGTGAGGGGGTGAGGGCTCTGGTTGGGGGCACGGGCTCTGGGGTGGGGCTGGGGTTGAGTTTGGGGTGTAGGAGGGTGCTCCGGGCTGGGACAGGGGTTCAGAGGGTGGGAGAGGGATCGGGGATGGGGCAGAGGGTTGGAGGGTGAGAAGGGGAGTAGGCTCCGGCTGGGGGTGCGGTCTCTTGGATGGGTATGGGTATGAGAGGTTTGGGTGCAGGAGGGTTCTCCGGGCTGAGATTGAAGGGTTTGGGGGGCAGGAGGGGGATCAGGGCTGGGGGTTGGGGAGTGGGGGGAGGCTCAGGGGTGCAGGATCCGGGTAGCACTTATCTCCCGGAAGTAGCGGCATGTCCCTTCTCCGGCTCCTACGCGGAGGTGTGTCCAGGTGGCTCTGCACCCTGCCCAGTCCGCAGGCACCGCCCATGCAGCTCCCATTGGCCATGGTTCCCAGCCAATGGGAGCTGCAGGGGCGGCGCTTGGGGTAGGGGCAGCATGCAGAGTGGAGCCCCCTGGCTGCCCCTACATGTAGGAGCCAGAGGGGGGCTCTGCCGCTGCTTCCGGGAGCCACGTGGAGTGGCCCCCGACCCTGCTCCCTGGCTGGAGTAACGCATACGACACAAGTTTGCTTGTGGCATTCATGGACATGCTCACCACTGTGGAACGCTGCTTTTGGGCTCGGGAAACAAGCACTGAGTGGTGGGATCACATCGTCATGCAAGTCTGGGATGATGAGCAGTGGCTGCAGAACTTTCGGGTGAGAAAAGCCATTTTCATGGGACTGTGTGAGGAGCTCGCCCCCACCCTGCAGCGCAAGGACACAAGATTGAGATCTGCCCTGACGGTGGAGAAGCTGGCAACTCCAGACAGCTACCAATTGGTCGCTAACCAGTTTGGAGTGGGAAAGTCGACCGTTGGAATCGTGTTGATGCAAGTTTGCAGGGCCATTAATTGCATCCTGCTCAGAAGAACCGTGACTCTGGGTAACGTGCAGGACATTGTGGATGGCTTTGCACAAATGGGTTTCTCTAACTGCATAGGGGCGATAGATGGGATGCATATTTCAATTCTGGCACCAACCCACCTAGCCTCCGAGTACGTTAATTGGAAAGGCTATTTCTCTATGGTTCTCCAGGTGCTTGTGGATCACTATGGGCATTTCATTGACATTAACGCAGGCAGGCCCGGAAAGGTGCATGACGCATGCATCTTTCGGAACACTGGCCTCTTCGAGAAGCTGCAAGCTGGGACTTTTTTCCCAGACCAGAAGATCACCGTAGGGGAAGTCGAAATGCCATTGTGATCCTTGGAGACCCCGCTTACCCTTTAATGCTGTGGCTCATGATACCCTACACAGGGAGCCTTGACAGCAGCAAGGAGCGGTTCAACAACAGGCTGAGCTGGTGCAGAATGACTGTGGAGTGTGCTTTTGGCCATTTAAAGGGCTGCTGGCGCTCTCTGTATGGGAAGCTGGACCTGGCCGATGACAGCATCCCCGTGGTTATATCTGCGTGCTGTACCCTCCATAACATTTGTGAAGGGAAGGGTGAACGATTCACTCAGGCATGGAACTCGGAGATTCAACACCTGGAGGCTGAATTTGAACAGTCAGAGAGCAGGGCTATTAGAGGGGCCCAGCGCGGGGCTGCAAGGATTAGGGATGCCTTGAGGGAGCAATTTGAGGCTGAAAACCAGCAGTAATGTCTGGTGCCCTGCACGGGAGAGAAGTGCAGTGGTTCCAATGTTAGTAGGAATCTGTGTATTCTACGCTGACTTGCAGTGCCTGTTGCTTTCCTGGGCTAAGGTATCTTTTACTTTATGCAATAATAAAGAATGTTTTCAAAGCCAAAAAGTCCATTTATTGAAAAGAAAATTCATTTATTGAAAAGAAACACAACTGCTTGGGAAAACAGAAAGGGCAAGGGGATGGGGTGGGGAACGGTACAATCACAGATTTGCATCTGTCCTGTCTGGAGTGCTGTGTAATGAGTGCTGCACTTCAGGATGGCTATACTGCATGGTGATGGGGGTTGAGTGCAGTGGGTAAGGGTCGTAGTTTTCAGGGTGGGTGGTGAAGCTATAGGTGTTGGAGGCAGCTAGTGGTGATAAGAACCCGGATGTTGGGGAACGTGGGTTGGAGGTGAAATGGGGGCACAAGGGAAAGGGTTTTGGGACAAGGGCTGCAGGATGGGGGGGCGGGCGCGGTAGTGCTCCGCCTGCATGTCTACGAGCGCCTGGATAGAGTCTGCTTGGTGCTCCATTATGCTTATCAGCCGATCCGTGCTTTTCTGCGGGAGCGCCGTGCTTTTGTGCCGGCGCTCCTCGTTCTGCTGGCGAATCTTCCTTTCACTCTCCCGCCACTCCTGCACTTTTTGATTTTCATTACTTGAATGTTGCATTTCTTCATGCAACATGTCTTCCTTGCTTCTACATGGCCTCTTTCTGATTCTTTGGAGTCTTTTGGCTGGTGATAACACAGATGGCTGAGATCTCAAGGTTGCATCCGTAAAGGCAAAATGCAACACTTAACAGAGGCAGCATTGTTCACACCAGACAGAGCAATGATTCCCCCGTACTTAAGGGCAAGCACAGTCTACATAATAGCATAATTTGCCCATCCCAAAGCGAGCACACATAAACCCACGGGAGCCCCAAAATGGTGAGTAAGCACAGGGTCAAGCATGACAGATTGTTTCATGGCTGTACTGTCCTCTGGGTTTCTGTGCCTTGGGGAGAGCCAACAGCGGCAGGGGCCCCTATACTGAACACTGTCCTCACATTTTCCACAGGAGTTCGTCCTGGAAGATATCTCGCTGCTGAGGGTGACCTGAGAAGCAAGGGAGGGTCTTCTACTGCAATGCAGCTTCTGCCATGGCCCATATGCAGCTTGCCTGTGTACAGCAATGGTCCCTCCGCCCCTCACGGTACAGTGGCACGGACAAGTTAGCCTTACTGGGACAAGGACCACAGTGGCTCTCCTGAGAAACCTGCGCAAGCGCATTGCCCAAGTTCTGGATGAGACCTTTGAAGAGATCACTGAGGCCGATTACCGTGATGTGAGAGAGCACATCAACGCCCTATCTAGGCATGCATGCAGCCCTAATCCTCCTCACCCCAAGAGCCCGCACCGAATAACTTCCTTACCAAAATAAAAGCCGCTACTGGGAACCTTCTCTGGTGTTTGTCCTTCCCCAAGCACCGGCCGCCATGACTGGCTACCTTCCTCCTCCTTCCTCCTGGCTTGAGAAAAGCTCCTGGCTGCATGCATCTAGGGATGCCAGGGTGTCTTCCTTCTCCTCAGCACTCTCGCTCCTGCTTTCCTCCTCCTCCTGCCTTGTTGATCGGGGCTTTGAAGTGTCCATGGTGGTACTCGGAGTGGAGGTGGGGTCACCCCCAAGTATCACGTCCAGCTCTTTATAGAAACGGCAGGTTGGGGGGGCAGCACCAGAGTGATTGTTTGCCTCGCGGTAGGCATTCCGCAGCTCCTTCACTTTAACCCTGCACTGCAGAACGTCCTGGTCATGGCCCCTTTCCATCATGTCCCTTGATATCTGCCCGAAGGTATCGTAATTCCTATGGCGGGAGCACAGCTGGGACTGGACAGCTTCCTCCCCCCAAACACTGATGAGGTCCAGCACCTCGCCATTGCTCCATACTGGGGATCGCCTGGCTCGTGGAGGCATGGTCACCTGGAAAGATTCGCTGAGAGCACTCCACACCTGGCTGAGCAAACAGGAAGGGGATTTTCAAAATTCCCAGAGAATTTAAAGGGCAGGTCTGACCGTTGGTCACCTGAGAGCAGGGCAGTAGAGATCAAAGTGATGAACAGAGTGGCTAGAACAGGCATTGTGGGACACTTCTGGAGGCCGATCAGAGCGCATTAACAGGACAGGTCATCCACACTGGCGGCGCGGCGCTCCAGCGGGGGCGCAGCAAATGTTATTCCACTCGCCAAGGTGGAGTACCAGGAGCTCTCTAGCCACGGAGTCAGAGCACTCTATGTGCCTTGCCAGTGTGGACGGGGAGTGAGCTAGTGTGCACGGGGCTCGTTTATTGTGCACTAACTCGCAAGTGTAACCAAGCCCTCAGTCTAAGCCTTCTTCCTAAGCTTGGCTGTTCATAGCATTTCTTTCCATTACTTTCTCTAGCCTAGGTTTTTAGTTCACATATAGGGCATGGCTATACTTGCAGATGTAGAGCACTTTGAGTTAAACCAGTCTTCAGAGAGCACAGTAGGGAAAGCGCTGCAATCTGTCCACACTGACAGCTTCAAGCGCACTGGCATGGCCACATTTGCGGCACTTGCAGCGACATTGGGAGCGCTGCATTATGGGCAGCTATCCCAGCATGCAAGTGACTGCAACGTGCTTTTCAAATGGGGCGGTGGGGTGGAGTGTGACAGGAAGTGTGTTGTGTGTATGTGGGGGGGAGAGAGTGGGTTTTTGGGGGGCTGAGAGCCTGTCAGCATGTTGTCTTGTAAGTTCAGACAGCAGCAGACCCCCCCCCCTCCGCCCGCCTCTCTCTCTCTCACACACACACACAGCATTCCACAGTCATGGTTGATTTGTCTCGGAGCAGATAAGCAGCCGGCTGTCAGAAATGGAGCTTTCAAAGGGCACTTCCGTATTCCTGCAGCGATTCAAAACAATGACAAGAGTGGCCACTTGACTTAAGGGGATTATGGGACGTTTCCAAAGCCCAATCAGAGCGCAGTAATGCAACACCTCGTTCACAGTGGCGCCGTAGCGCTCCAGCGGGGGCGCAGCAAACGTTATTCTTCTCGCTGATGTGGAGTACCAGCAGTGCTGTAGCCGCGGAGACAGAGCACTCTACGTGCCTTACCTGTGTGGACGGGGAGTGAGCTAGTGTGCACGGGGCTCCTTTATTGCGCATTAATTCGCAAGTGTTACCAAGCCCATAGTTGTGTTCTCCCCCTTATATCCTGTTTGGAGATAACTGAACTCACCTGCCAGCAGATCTCAGCAGTACTTACCCTGAATTATAATACAGGGTTTAAACACCTGAGCCTAGTGTGAGGCAACAAAAGAACCCCGGCATTTCTATAGAGTGTCTTAGGGCTTGTCTACACATACGGCACCACAGGGGCACAGCTGCAGCGCTTTAAGTGAACCTGCTACTACGCTGACTGGAAAGCTTCTCCTGTCAGCGAAGTTAATCCAGCGCCACAAGAGGCAGTAGTTATATCAGCAGGAGAAGCTCCCCCATCGACATAGCACTGTTACACCTGAGGTTAGGTCGCTAGAACTACCTTGCTTGGGGGTGTGGATATTTCACATCCCCGTGCGATGTAGTTATACCAGTGTACATTTGCAATATAGATCTGGCCTAAATCAGCCACTCTATTAAAAGCCCATTGAAAAACCTGAAATAATTAAATCATGATGAAAACCTGCTCTTACATTTTAAGGCCCAGATCCTCAAAGGCATGTAGGTTCCTAACTTCCATTGAAATCAAGTTTTTAACAGGGCACAGGAAAATGATTCCCCTGGCATGTTTTAATTTGCAGGATCCAGGCCCCAATTATCTCCTGTTGGCCCAAAAGGATGATTTATCAATACCATCAGAAGGTGATTTACTTAAATACCTACAATACTTAGCCAGGTTTCAGAGTTGTGTAACACTGTGGGTCATGGAGTGACATTTTGTCACTCCCTTTTTATTCTTTTTCTCTCTCCTTCTTTCTGATAATTGGAACTCAATCTGTCAATTTACACAATGTTGGAATTTATCTGGCAAAATGACAGCTTTAGATTATGGACAATGCCTTTACAAAATTTGCTAATTGATAGTAACAAAGGTTTAATTGCTGCTGCTTGTGTAATATTGATCAAATGCAATTGGTGCCTCTATTGCACTTATATAGGCTCAGATTCACAGAAGTATTTAGAGACTTACTGTAGATCTTAAATACCTTTGAGGATCATTCTATGCCACTGTTGTGGCATCTAAGATGCAAATAGGCACATACTGAAGTTTACTCAGATGAGTAGTCCCATGGACTGTCAATGGGACTATGTAGCAGGGCAGTTACCCTGCTCCTGGGATAAAAGGAGTGAGAGCAGCTGAGGGAGGCTGGCTGTATAGCTGGCCATAGCTAGCCCTGGTAAGAGGGCTGTGAGTAAGGAGCCGTGAGAGTCTCACTCCAGCTGCAGAGTGAGAAGGACCTAGCTGCCTGGGAGAGACAGGGTACCTTCAACAGAGCAGTGCTGGGGAAGGGGCAGGCTGAGCAGGGGAGCTCGGGCCTGACTACCTCCCAGGCTGAGGCCTGGCAGGAAGGCCTCAGGAGGTACTGGGGCTGTAGGGAAAGGCAGCAGGTCCAACCCCCTAGCCAATGATGAGTGGCCATTGCAGACTGCAGTTTGCCCCTGAGTAAAGGGGCTAGATGCAGTAGCCACTGAGGCAAGGTGGGCATAGGGGAGCTTGGGGTTCCCAAGGAGGGCAGCACCCCAAGGTAAGGGGCACCAAGGTCCGGGAGGGACACAAGGCCAGAGGTGGTGGAGATGAGGAAGCAGATACAGGGAGTGAGAAACTGGCCAGCAGGAGGCACACCGAGGCTGGAAAGAGCTAATTCCTAGACTGACCAGGAGGAGGCACCATGGGGGTGAGTGCATGCCGTGCTACAGACTTTACAGTAAAATTTCTCATGTGCATAAGTATTTGGAGGATAAGGGCCTTGGTGATCTTTCACCATGTGTTTTCCTTATCCCATCACTTCATAACTAAAGGCTTGTGTGAAAGACCTGAACACTATGACTCAACCTCTTTTGATTTCTTCATGAATCCTAAATAAAAACAAATTTTTTAAAAAAAAGCCACTTTTGCAGTATGGCTGTGGTTTAACAATATTTCTGAAGTTTATAGAAATCCCTCACTGGAAGGTGCCAGTGAAGTGCTAAATAGTAAAGCATTTGTTATTACGATCCAGTAGTCTCAGGGTTTCTGTCCCACTGGGGAAAGGCTCTCTCTTTCTTCTATCCCAGTCTCATTTTTTCCTCTTTGAGAACTTTATCTTCGGCTTGCTGCTTATGACTGCTATCGCCAGATGTATTTAGTAATAGAAAGATTTAAATATAAAAAAAATATTTTCTCTCAGCAACATGAGGGGCAGTAACCAACCTGTTCAAAGGCAGATAGTGCTTATTAATCATTAGGGCCCTACCAAATTCATGGTCCATTTTAGTCAATTTCATTGTCATAGGATTTTTAAAATGGTAAATTTCATGATTTCAGCTATTTCAACATGAAATTTCACATTATTGTAAGGGTCCTGACCCAAATAGGAATTGGGGGGTGTTGCAAGAGGGGTTGCGGTACTGCTACCCTTACTTTTGTGCTGCTGCTGGCAGGGTGCTGCCTTCAGAGCTAGGCACTCGGCCAACAGCTGCTGCTTTCTGGCCACCCAGCTCTGAAGGCAGTGGAGAAGTAAGGGTGACAATACCACAACCCCCCTAAAATAACTTTGTGACCCCCTGCAACTCCCTTTTGGGTCAGGACTCCCAATTTGAGAAACACTGGTCTCCCCCATGAACTCTGTACAGTATAAGATAAAAGCACACAAGATTAGATTTCATGGGGCATACCAGATTTCATGGTCTGTGACGTGTGTTTTGTGGTCATGAGTTTGGTAGGGTCCTATTAATCATCATGTAACCCTTCTGCCAGGTGGAGTCAGTAGCAACAATATTACAACACAGAACTGGCTCAAGCCCCCACCCAGTTATCTGGGAAAGTGAACCACCACCCTGGGCACCTTTAAGAGGCAATACTTCCCCTCTTGCAAGCACTGAGTTAGTATATAGCAAAGAACTTTTATTTTATTTTTTTTTAAAAGGGAAAGGAACTCGGCCTTAATTTGGGGAAACGCTGCAAGCATGATTCACAAGCATATGACCATGAGCTAGACACCCATCCCAAAGTATGGGGAAAAAGGCATGGTGGGAGCAGTGCCTAGGGGGAAGAGGCATGACGGGGGAGGGCCATGGTTCAGGCCCCAGTGGCCCACACACACACTTCTAGGGAGCTTCCAACGCTCTTGGTTGCGGGGAAGGAATCAAGCAATGCCTCTGCTGCACCATTCTCTGTGATGCTGCCACCATGCTCTCATCCACTCTGCTGCTAGCTACCATGCAGTCGATCACTCCATCACTGTGCCATCACCCGCTCCGTCACGGCGTCGCTCTACTGTAACCTCTGCGATGTCTTGAAGTCCCACCACTTAACATAGCTCTCAGTGATGTCAGCCGTTAGTGTGGGGGCCTCGCTAGTAGGGCAGGCTGCTCAGTCTCTTTCACTGGAGACACTCCCCAACAGCAGGTGTAAGGTTTAGCGCTTCGACCTGGTTATCAGTGATTTCAGCACTAGTGATCTGTAACAAACCAAAAGACTCCTAAATGAGTCTAATCAGTGGAGACCAAAAGGGTTGAACAGCATCTAGCACTCTTTGGACAAAGACCACACTACCAAGTTCAAATACACCTCCCCCCCATTCTTCCTCCCCTGGTCCTTGGCATCCCTATCCCCTGTTTAGCAACTGCAGTTCAATGGAGGGTGACTCATACAACAAGGGTAACTACATTTTATTACCCCTGCACCCAATCCCAAAGTGATTTGCTATCCAACAACAGCCAAAAGTGATCATTTGAGCAAAGCAGCTCCAGCATGCTGCACACCTAAGCAGAGCAGGAGTATGTGATACAATTAAAGTGGGCCCCATCCGGTGTGGGGCAAGTACATCCACCTAATAGGGGCAGGCGCACAAGCCTTACGTTCTTATTTCCCCCAATTCAAATCTGCACATCTGGGCTTAGCTGCAAGGTAGAGTGGCCCAATGGCCAGAGTTCATAGGATCACCCCTCTCGGTTGGGGTAACAGTCTAGTGGCCGGAGCCCAAACAACATACTCCTGTCAGGGCAGTGCAGCCCAATAGTCAGAGTCTATGCAAACACCCTGCTCGTTCAGGGTAGTATGGCCTAGTGGCCAGAGTCCATGAAACACACCCCTATTGTCAGGGCATTGTGTCCCAATAGCCAGAGTTCATAGGGGGCTGTCGGCAGGATGGTTGTTGGCTCAGGTAGGGGGGCCTGGGCCCACCCAACTCCACCAGGCCCTAACCCAGGGCCCTAGTAGCAGTAGAACTACCAGCTCAGCAGGGAGTACCACTGAAACACACCGAGCTTACCTCAGAGGGAGATGCCACTCTGACACCACCCCTGGGTCACTTCCTACCGCAGTCTCAGGCATTGTAAACCAGGAGGCTTGGGATCTCTTAGTTCCCCAGCACCGGCCACTCCATGGGCTGCTGTGATCCACATCTCCGCTCCCCTCTGGCACAGGCTGGAGGCCATTCACTGCAGGAGCTCCTGGTATATATCCTTCCCCACCAGCATTTCCTCCTGACTGAGCTGGGCTGCTCTCTTTTATACTGGTACACCTGAAGTATGCCCAGTAGGGAGAAGGGGGCGTGGCTTCCTTAGCCCACAATGTGCTGTTAACTCCATCCCGTCCGGTGCGGGGTGAGTGCACCCTGTCACTGTGTACCTATGCGAACAAGGTTGGTTCCTGGAATATTTTTCCCCAGCTCATCACTAGATGTCAGAGGAGAGCTCATTCAGAGGAGAGCTCATTCATAAAGAGACTTAGTAGTTTGAAGGCATCTTTCATCCTAGAATCCAAGAGTGCTTTGCAAAGGTGGCTGAGTTTTGCTAACCTCGTATAGTTAGGTAAATGGAGGCACAGAGGGGTTTAAGTGATTTGCTTCAGACAAGACAGTGGCAGAGTCAAGACTAGATTTGGCAGGTCCTTGCTGTAACCCAGGGGTAGGCAACCTATGGCACGCGTGCCAAAGGCAGCACGCGAGCTGATTTTCAGTGGCACTCGCACTGCCCAGGTCCTGGCCACCGGTCCGGGGGCTCTGCATTTTAATTTAATTTTAAATGAAGCTTCTTAAACATTTTTAAAACCTTATTTACTTTACATACAGCAATAGTTTAGTTATATATTATAGACTTATAGAAAGAGACCTTCTAAAAATGTTAACATGTATTACTGGCACATGAAATCTTAAATCAGAGTGAATAAATAAAGACTCGGCACACCACTTCTGAAAGGTTGCCGACCCCTGCTCTAACCACTGGGCAACACTGCCTCCTTGTTTAGAACACTAGAAACATGTGGCTCTTAAATGTCCTAGTTGAGATGTAGTAGAGAACCCAGGGAGTTACAGAAAGGAGGGAGAAAAAGATGGTACAGGTCTGTTGTGCAGCATTGGTCTGGGGAGCTTGGGGAAGGATTATACCACACAATCCCGCCATGAAATCCCCAGCACTCTGAAAAAGCACTTGCAAGGAATGCACAGAGAGGGAAGGTGAGGTGATCCCCAAGGAAATTATAGGGTGTGTATGTCAAATCGAGCTATTGTGCACAAAACCAATGCTGATGCCTGGGAAATGCTGCACACATCAGTTCTCACCTCCTCTGGGACTCTAGTTGACATTAGTCTGCATTCTCTGTGGAAGGCAAGGAGACAACAGTGACCCCTTACAGTGCAGAGAGCACTCAGGAGAGCTGCATTGTTTCCTTCCTTAACTACATACAAGGAAGGTGTTCGTGGAAACCCAAAGGTGTTATAAGAATTGGGGCTCCCAAGATCTGAATGAAATGCTGCTGACATGAGCATACATCCCCTCCACCTACTCACATGCTTGCCTAGCAAGTACATCTTGTCAGTCACCATGTGTTCTGGGCTGCATTTGTCTCACAGGCCCAGCTCCTCAGAGGTATTTAGGCACCTAAACTGCAATGAGAGTTAGGATACCTTTGAGGATCTGGACTACAGGGACCATTGCAGTAGCCACTAGGTGAGCAGGGAAGACTGGAAGTATCTGTGCTCCCCTTGTGCATCTTACTCTTAAATCTGCCTGCTGTCCGATAGGTCTATCATACCCTCAAACCACAACTGCAGATATTTTTCCTGTTATAAAGTGTATGGTAATTTGATGTAAATTAATATACATTTTACAAAAAATAATTAAATATAATTTTTTCATTTAAAGTCTTTTAAAAATCTAACCCTCCTGGAATAGTGCTGGGTTCTTACTAGGACCAATACTGGGGCCAGTACTGGGGTCTGTATTGAGACTAGTGCTGCACTCTTACTGGGTCCAGTACTGGGACCAGTACTGGGGTCTTACAGGACCAGTACTGGGACCAATACTGGGACCAGTGCTCAGGACTCTACTGAGATCAGTACTGGGGTGTCTATTGGAACAAATGCTGGGGTCTTGCTGGGACTAGTACTGTGGTCTTACTGGGACCAGGTCTGGAACTAATACTGAAAGTCCCCTGTACTGGTCCTAGTAAGACTCCAGCACTGGTCAGAAGACAGTCTCTAGTACTGTTCCCAGTACAAACTCCAATACTGGTTCCAGTAGTGGTCCCAATACAGATCCCAGCACTGATCCCAGTACAGACCCCCCCACTGGTCCCAGCGATACTCCAGTAGTGGTCCCAGTACAAACCCCACACTGGTTCCAGTATAGATCCCAGTAATACTCCGGTACTCATCCCCATACATATCCCAGTAAGACACCAGTACTGGTCTTTGTACTGGTCCCAGTATAGACCCCTGTGCTGCTCCCAGTAAGACCCTTTCTAATCTTGCAGCTGCACTCTGCTTTCCTGCAGTGAAGGTGTCCTCCCGACATGCCCCGTACTTCTTATCTGCCCCGCATTAACCGTCGCCTTCTGGGGAGTGTGAAATGTGGCCATAAATCATTGTGTGCAGCTGGAGCCAGGAAACTCTCACTGTTCCAGTGCAGGCTGCACAGGGTGGAAATCCTGTCCCACCAGGCCACTGATTTATGCTAAGGATGTGAGACCAACCGAACCCACAGTGCCATTGAAAGAGCCTGTCTAACATGGCTTTTCACTGAGATAAATTGTTTCCTGTCTCTGTTACTCTGAGCTGCTTTCCCTGCACCTTTTGGCTCACGCCTGGTTATGTTTATGCTGTTGTGTTTATGCTGTTCTTGCTTCATCAGGTTTCACCCCTCCTCCAAAGAGGCCAAATTCTGTCATTGGATCCATGGTGCCGATCTCAGATAATCACCTCGGCAGCAGCACTTTGGGACTGAAACACAGGTATAGCCACTCTGAATCAGGATGCATCTCCTGTCTGGTGCAGTAGATTCCAAAGGGAGCTATGCATCCGAAGAAGTGAGGTTTTTACCCACGAAAGCTTATGCCCAAATAAATCTGTTAGTCTTTAAGGTGCCACCAGACTCCTTGTTGTTTTTGTAGATCCCAAAGGGGATGTTTAATGCAAATCACCACTCAGCTAGTTCTGCTCCCTTAACGCTTGCTGCAATGGAGATAAGTTCAGAACTGAAATTAGTTTTGAATTGAAGTGAAAGTTATTCCAGTCTTTAAGTAGAAGCAGGCCATGTTGATTTTCACAGTCCCTCAATAGAGATACTACTACCAGTCAGATGAATTGATTCCATGATCTGGTGGGAATTACAAATGAAAGGGAAGCACCCTATTTGATCATATGGTCCATTGCAGAACTATTCTCTACCTGATAGCTCTCTGCCATCCCTGGCCACTTCCCCATATTTATATTCAGCAACAAACAGTTTTGTTTCATGTCACTTGTGGCCGCTGTCCATCAAACAATAAAAAATTAGGAAATCCAAAGTTAAAGATTACACTTCAACTACAAATAGGGCATGATAAATGTTTTATCTTTACAAAATCTGACCCATCTTTCATTCCAAACAAAATATTCAATAACAGTATTTCTGGATTCCGAATACTGCATCAATTACTGTGAAACTGTAGTTTTTATCCCACTTCATAAGAGATACCAAGATTGTGCACACGAGAGGTCCTAATGGCATTGTGGTAACTGTGAATGAAGCCATCCTCATATCTATATGTCTATTGCTGCCCTATAGATGTCGGTTACATCCCAGTGAACCTGTGATGGGTGTTATGTGAAGTGTATTGTAGCAAACAGTGGTGGCCAATCTACTAGCAAAAATGAACAAGAAATAAGAATGCAGACAGGGATTTACATTGCACTATGGTAAAATCTGGATCCTTCCTAAAAGGAGTTAGTGACCTTCTTATAATTACAAGATAGTCCTTATAAGGCATTGCCATCCTCAGTACATATGCCCCTAGCACAGTGGTTCTCAAACTTTTGTACTGGTGTCCCCTTTCACATAGCAAGCCTCTGAGTGGGACCACCCCTTATAAATTAAAAACACTTTTAAATATATTTAACACCATTATAAATGCTGGAGGCAAAGTGGGGCTTGGGGTGGAAGCTGACAGCTTGTGACCCGCCATGTAATAACCTCGCAACCCCCTGAGGGGTCCCGACCCAGTTTGAGAACCCCTGCCCTAGCATGACATAGGATGATCACAGCAGTTTGCAATTTTGTCAAGGCCTAATCAATTTCATCCTGTAAGTGTGGTACTCTGGATCTCAGGAGAGAAGGAATAACCTCCCTGCTCTGCTGACTCAACAAGCCGGTTCTTATTTCCAGTGCCCTGGGCTTGTGGACCACACCTGCCAGAGGGAGTTTGCCCCATGTTGCTTTGTTTACATGAAGCAGCAGGAGCCTGGCCTCACAACAACAAAAAAGGAAATTCCAAAATAAAAACGTCATCCCCTTGCAGTGAAAGTGGCTTACTGCAGCTCAAGGAAAGGTGCAGTGTCAAACACCTTGATGAAAAACCCAGCCCTATGGAAAGCACAAGCGAGAGTTACACATGCCTTATAGCTCAGTTCATACGCATACACTACTACTCCAGAAACCATCTCAGTGATCAGCACTCAAACAGTCTGAACTCAGTCCCTACTTTTAGAGCCCAATTCAATTATTTTGGGGCTGGATCCAGCTTCCATTGAAGTCAGTGGTAGTCCTTCCTTTGGCTTTAATGTTAACTGGTTTTTATATGTCTTATTACAGGCCAGACTGGTAGCTCCTCTACCTAGTATTAAGGTTGCCTGATACTTCCCATTAGAAAACCCTGTTTTTAGTTGCTTGTAACTTTGCCAAGCTTTAACTCTCCAGGTGAAATTTCCATGCTAGCTGTCTGCCTCAGGCTGGCATGGTTCTGAAAATTTCAGCCAAAACAGGCATTTCTGCAGAACATTTAGATTCCATCAAATCAGCATTTTCAGATGGAAACCTTTTCCATCAGACAACTTTTGACCACCTCTACTTTTGACCTTAATCTCTGTGCCTCAGGTTGCCATCTGTAAAATGGAGATCCCCCGCCCCCCCCCCCGCCCCGCCCCCAGGCATGTTGTGAGGATAGATTAATCAATGTTTGTGAAGTGCCATAAAAAAGCCCACACAGAATGTCACAGGGTGGCTGGCCCCTCAAGAGGAGATGGGCCCTGCCCACCTGTGACACAGGCTATTTGCCTCCCCAGATGGAGGAAATGAATTGAGATGTGCGACAGATGGTTATGTGACTAAACCAAGCCTTGGGGGTGGAGGGAGTTGTTAGAGAAAGAGAGGCTTGTGGACAATCACGGGGGGACAGGCTGAGAGCTGGAGCAAAGAACAGGCTCCTCAGGAAGGAGAAGCTAAGCCCAGTTGGAAACTGGTGGAAAGATGCTGCAGGTATCCTGAGAAACCAGGAAAGCAGCAGAGGCTGGTGGAACGACTCCAGGTAGGAGAAGCCTAGGAAAGGCCACCTGAATTATTTTGGGGCTTTGAGGATGGTTTGAATTATTTTAAACTTTTTGTTTATAAACCTATACCCTAAGGAGGGGTGTTACTGGACTTGTGAAAGCTTTTTTTGAGCTATGGAGGAGTCCAAACAAAGGGAAACGGAGGCAGGGTGCATTGGAGCCACTCCTGGCCATGAGGAGGTGCTTGGGAAGTGGCCAGCTCTGTTACAAGGAAATTAATAATTCTGTCTTCAGAACAGGGTTTGAATAGTGTGCAGTAAACAAGGCCTAGGCCACACATTGAACTATAAGGATAAAACGAAGTTTGACTAGCTGATCATTCACTGAGCACCATCCACCCTGTGCGCTGAATGATGCAGGGGTCCTGTGGAAAAACAACAATGCAAAGCAGTGGGAAAAGGGGCTAATGCAATCCTTGAATGTGTAAAGAGGGGAGCAGTGAGGAGGAGGACAGAGCTGATTTCATCTCTGTTTACAGCATTTGCGAGACCAATACTGGAATCCTGCTGATAGTTCTGGTGGCCACATTTCAAAAAGGATGTTGAAAAATTGGAAAGGCTGCAGAAAGAGTCACAACACTGATTTGAGGGCTGGGGAATGCCTTACAGAGAGAGACTTGAAGAGCTTATTCTGATTAGTTTATCAAAAAAGAAAACTGAGAGCGTTAAAGTGCATTAGTTCTTTCATGGAGAGAAAATACCAGGTTCTAAAGGACTCTCTAATCTAGCGGGAAAAGGCAGAACAAGAGCCAACGGCTGAAAGCTGAAGCCAGTCAAATTTAAATGAAAAATTAGGCACATATTTTTAACAGTGAGGGTGATTAACCATTGGAACATACTACTAAGGGAAGTGCTAGATCCTCCATCTCTTGATGTCCTCCAAGGGGTTATCTTGATGTCATCTCTGGATGGCTTTGTGGAAGATAGGCTTTAGCCAAGCTCAAGTTATCTAGCTTAATAAGGGGGTAACTGGGTGAAACTGAATTGCCTCTGATACACGGGAGGTCAGACTAGATGATCTATGGTCCCTTCTTGCATTAAACTGTGAAACTACAAAGTATGTGATCATGGAATTAAAGACTCTCATATTGTGTACACACAAGAGAACTGAACTAAGACTGTATTTGCTAACCTGGTAACTCTCATTTCCTAACTTTTGAGGGCTTGAATTTACAGCATCAATAATGTTCTTTTAACATAGTTCTTTTGTGTGTAACTAATGTTTATAAAGCAGGATAATGAACTGTGTATTATATTTCTTTTGTCTGATGGTTTGCTGTATCATGAAGAGTTCCTGATTTAATATAATGGGTGTCGTTTTATGTTCTGGCCCACGCATTATGGTTATTCTATGTTTGCACAGTTACTTCATCTCTAATGGTATTTATCTAATTAGGAGCACATGCAATTATTTTTCTCCTTAAAAAAATTACAGTTTGGGTCTATAAGCAATTTGAGTGTTGGGTGCTATGAGCAATTTCTAATTAGTTAGATTCTGGTAGCCTTAAACTCAAAATATTTTTGATTTTGTGGATGACTATGGTTGCATGAAAGATCAATCTTTTTATAACATATGTATTATTATTATTTTGATTATATTAGCATCTAGGGGCCCCAGCCAGGATCAGGGCCCCATTGTGCTATAGGATTGGCACCTCTGAGCCACAAAAAAACAGGACACCTGGGATGCTCCTGAGCCCATAAAACTGGACAGCTGGCAATGCGTACTGAGCACGCTTGCAGATTTCCCAGGACAGCTGCCTCCAAAAAGGGACAATCCTGGGGAAACATGGACAGGTGGCAACCCTACTGTGCTAAGCACTGTGCAAATGCTTAGTGAGAGATGGTCTCTGCCCCAAAGAGTTTACAGCATAAATAGGCAAGGCAGACAAAAGAAGTATTATTATCCTCATTTTACAGATGGAGAATGTGATTTGCCCAAGGTCACACCGGAAGGTTTGTAATCATCAGAGGAGTGAGGTTCTGGAACAGCCTCCCGCTAAGAGTTGTGGGAGCAAACAACCTAATTCATTTTAGGCTAGAGCTTGATACATGTTTGAGTGGGATTGTATGTATCACTGGACATGGCAGCCATGGGATCCCTTCCAGTTCATGTCTTATGATCCTAAAATCTCATGCTTCAGGTGGTCACCTGTAAAGTCTAGGAGGGATCCCCCCCCCCCAAATGTATTATGGTGTGTGATTGTTCCAGTTTGATTTTTGTCTCCTTCCTCTGAAGCAGCAGAGATGGCCACAGCTGAAGAAGGGACACAGGACAGCATGGGCAGTACTCGGAGGTGGCACTGAGAATTCTTTCCTGGGCGCTGTCTGGTGTGTCTTGCTCACATGCTTAGTGTCTAACTGGTCACAGGATGTGGGAAGGAATTTTCATCCAAGTCAGATTGGCAGGAATCTTGGGCATTGGCACAGCTCTGTCCCTCCTGTTCTCTGCCTGTGGCACACCATAGTTTAGTGTCCTGAGGGCTGTAATGCTTTGCACTAATTTTGGTGGTTAGCCTTGGTGTGGAGGTGACTGGGGTGGCCTGTGCTATACAGGAGGTCAGACTAGAGCAGTGGTTCTCAAATTGTGGATCGGGACCCCATTTTAATGGGGTTGCCAGGGCTGGCATTAGACTTGCTGGAACCTGGGGCTGAAGCCCAAGCCCCACCGCCCTGGGCTGAAGCCCGAACCTGAACCCCACCACCTGGGGCTAAAGCCCTTGGGCTTTGGCTCTCTGCCCGGGGTGGTGGGGCTTAGGCTTTGGCTTTGCCCCACCTAGAGCAGTAGGGCTCAAGTGGGCTTAGGCTTCGGTCCTCCCTCTTGGGGTCATGTAGTAATTTTTGTTGTCAGAAGGGGGTCACGGTGCAATGATATTTCAGAACCCCTGGACTAGATGATCTGATGGTCCCTTCCAGCCTTAAACTCTATGTGGCAGAGGCAAGAATTGAACGCAGATCTTCTGAATCCCAGTCCAGTACCTTAATCACCAGGCCAATTTTCCTGTACAAATAAGTTCAAGGGTAACGTTTTCAAGAAGAACCTAAGTTCCATTTTCATAGCGACTCAGGAATCTAAGTCTCAAGGAAAGTCTTTATGCACCGTTCTGAAAGAGAGTTATTAGGCTGCTGGTTCATTTCAATGTATTGTTTGTGTAGGTTACTACTTGTCTTGAGGGTACCAGAGTCTGGTTCTTAGGTACCTCAGTTGGGTTACAGAGGGTGTGGAGTGCAGGTAGAATTTGGCTCTTACTCAAACTCCCTGTTTTAATTGACGCTGAAATACACACCAGTATGCCAGAAACCAAACCATGCATATTAAAAGTCTGTATTCTCCTCTGCAAAATACTCATAGCAGCCATGATTAACACTCACATCAATATGATACGTACATAGCAAGACAATATCACTTTTTTAAACTCCATCAAAGCACACCTAACCCTAACCTGGGCCACTTTCCAACCCTGGGTGTTAACTATGGCTCATGGCAAAAGTCCCTAAAATTATTTTGGACCCAGCATAGTAACCACTTTGTCTCATCTCAAGCCAGACTGATGCTACCCTTGTTTTTTTCTTCTCTAACGGTTGTAAAATAAGGTCAGAGTAAATATAACCCACCCCTGTTGGAAGTGGGGAATTTGTGAAGTGATCTGTCCCTTCTATTCTTATTTTTAGTAAGCAGGGCAGTTGTAAGAGCTGCCTGGCTCAGTGGTTTAGTTGGGGACTTTTTTATTTTTATTTTTTGGTCAATTTACTGCAAGATTCCAGCTGAGTTAAAGTGAACTTTTTTTCAGTTTCACTTGCTGTCACTACTCAGGACTGCCATCAGAAGGAGATCACAGGCAACGCTTGCGCTGCTTTCCATATCACTAACTGGGAGTGAAATAAATAGCGCTCAGCTCATTGTAAGGCTCCTGAAATGAATGTGTGCAGAGACCTAAGCTAGGTCCCTCTCCCCAGTGCAGGAGGAGTGTCAGTCACTGGAGATCTCTGTCTCTTTCTCCCCGGTTTTCACCATTAGCTCTACTGGGGCCAGGTCAAGTGGAGCTGGCCAAGTTCTTGACAGGTAATTTTGCTTCTTTCTTATCGCGTTACCGAGCCTGCATTTGAAATGCATGTGTACAGCTCATGTGTTAGAAATGGGGAGATCACCTAGATCTGGGAAAGCAATGATTGTTAATTGCATCTTGGGAACCTGAAAGCACTGCATAGAAATAGGTCATGGAGCAACATCTGGTCCTAGTCCATCCCTCTGCCAGGTCTCTGAGATGTCTTTGCTCACTGTTCGCGCAGAGGACCTTCTCCTGGGTGTGTGAATGAGGATACCACATAGTAAATGCCAGTTACTGGATTTGGGTGCCCCAGTGACTGCTGAGGGTTGGAGCTTTGCATAGGGGCTGGATGCTATTTGGGATAAGAGAAGCATAGGATTTTTTTAATTTGTGCTAATAGGTTTTTCTTTATTCTCTTATTTCTCTCCTGGTTCTGGATTATTCCCACTGGGTCTGCTCTGGATTTCCATGGGGAGAGGTGGATTTTGGGGAGAGGTGTCCAGACAGGGAAATTAGGACTAAGAGCTAGGGAAGGAGGTTAGTAGGGGAATCTGGGACCTGGGACAATGATCCTGAAAGGGATCTGCTGATTGGATTAGGGGGTCTGCAACCTGGGAGGCACTTCAGGTGTCTTGGATCCATACATGGACCTTGGTACTTTTGGTGGGAGGGCGCTGGGGAAGTCTGGGACCTGGGACCATGCCCTCGACCTCAGGACCACCCGTGTATGTGAATCTCCCTGAGCTGGGCTCTGACCGCACCTTTCCTCTCTGGCTTGGGGCTGGATATGGCTCAGACACCCTGATTAGCTGAGCATTTCAGCAATACCCTGCAGCTCCCAACAGCCCCAGCCTGTACTCAAGCTGCTGCCATGGCCCCCGGATTTCAGGGGGGGACTCTAACTCATGACTTTTGCCAACATATCTCCTGCCAACCTGGCCCCTTGGGAGCAACAAGGCTGCCTTCACCGCACAGCAGGGTGTAGCAAGCAATTCCTACATGTGGCCGCAAATCCTGGGCTGTAGCACACCCTTCCTTGGTGCCTCCCCATCATCTCCTAAACCAGCACTTGCCCTTGTGCTCACTAACACAGCAAGTGCAGTGAGCTATCAGGTATAATCATAGCCTCCTTCTTTAGCTCCTTCGCCCTGAGGATCCCAAAGTGCTTTACAAACTGTAGTGAATTAATCCTCCATTTCCCCCACCCCCTGGAGGTGGATGACTATTAATATCTGAATTATTACCTATGCCATAATTTTAGACAGGGAAACTGAGGCACAAAGCAGCTACAGAGGCTGTGGGAGAGCCACAGGAATAGATCCCAGTTCTCCTGAGCTCCTTTCCCCATTCTAACCACTGGGCAGAGCTCCCTTGTGTGAGTATTGACATTTGACCTCTGTTCATATCCATCACCCAGCAGTGTTACTCAAGGTTCCTCCATGCTCTGCCTGGTCAGAGTCCTGATTGTGAAGGCTCCAGGACCGTGGTAGATGTTGGGGGCGGGGCTGTTGGAGCCTACCAGTCACTGTAAGAAATGTGGCCATCCACACTCCAGGAAATTAGCAATTCCATGTGATGGCACATGACCTCCTGTGCCCATACTCCTAGGAAGACACCCTGGGGACTTATAGCTGCTAGGAACTAAAGGCTGAATGCGCAAAAGGAGTTAGGTGCCTAATTTCCATTGACTTCATTAGAAGTTAGGTTCCTAAGTTTTATTTAGGCTTTTAACTATTTTTGAATAGTCAATCCTAAATACCACCAGTCCTCCTGTGTACAGAATCCTGAGGGCCAGGGATAGCTCCTACTGCAAGACACTGTTAGAGATGACAGTGCACACCTGGGAGCACACATTCAGCCCCTTGGGGGGAGAGGGGAGAAGACAGAGGCTGAGGCAATGGAAGAATAAAAAGGAAAAAAGTGTGTGCCTCCAATTCCACCACCCCATGTCAGCTTTCAGATTAATGGCACCTCCCTGCTACACCCAAGGTTGGGTTGACAGGCAGTGCGACCTGGGATGTTAACCTGCCCCAAAGTACCTTTCCTAGGCAAATTCATTGGAAAAGTGGCAATGACCAGGCTCCAGCAGTCCCATTCCTTTCAGATGAAAGCCTAGCACCCGTGACCCATGTGCTCATCTCCACAAGACTGTGCTACTGTAACCCCTGCTGCCTAAGGCAGCCAGCCAAGGCCTGTCAGACTCCAGCCTGTGGGCTGTGGTGTGAATGTGACTGGCAGCTGTGAGCACATCAGACCAGTTCTGCATGTTTTCCACCAGTTCCCTGATTGCTTCCAAATCATCTAGTTCAAGGACTTAGTCCTAATCTTCAAGGCACCAGATTTTCAAAGGTATTTAGGAGCCTAAACATTCAGAGGGGTGTTTGATAAAAACTAAGTCCCATTGATTTCAGTCAGAGTTAGGTGCCTAGGCACTTTTGAAAATCACACTTGGGGCCTATCTGTATCTTTAGGTGCCTAATGCCTTTGAAAATCTTGCCCAAAGTCCTCCATGGTCTTGGATCAGGGTATGTCAGGGACCTCTTCTCCATATATGCTCCAGCAAGACAGCGGTGCTCACTGGGAACACAAACTAGAAGGGGCTACAGTGAAACTGGTACAAGCTGGAGTCAAGGCATTCTTAATGCTGGGTCCTTGCCTGTGGAACCTCCTACTGGAAGGGTTCTAGGGTAAATCCTGGCACTACTGAAGCCAGTGGCAAAACTTCCATTGGCTTTAGTGGAGCCAGGATTTCACACCTAGTCTGTTTTTAGAGGCAGGGGGAAAACCTGCCCTTTCCCAGGAGCAGGGCAGGGAGAGAGGGAGAATTCTAGACTGAGTGGCTGGACTCTGAGATAGCAAGAGCAGAACCCGCTGTGATGATTTATATGATTATCTTCATGAATTTTGCACCTAGACACTACTCTCATTGGCACCCAGGTGGCTGGGCAGACAAATAGATTGACTGGAATGGCACTAAACATGGGTTTTCTGTCTAGAAATCCCTCTTACAACGGATTGAAACTGGATGATTCAGGAGTTGGGTAATGGGAAATAGAGACATTTACACTTACATCACTGGTTGAAACCCAGCCGAGGTCAGTAGTAAATAGCCCTTTTGTGGAGGTAGCTGTCTGGTGGCCCCTATGTGAAGTGAGCTGGTGGCACTAGTCTGTTTCTTAGCAGACAGACCTTTGATCCTGAAAGCCATCATCACAACTGGCAGGACTCAGCAGCCTTGCTGGCTATGGAGGGACTGAATGGACAGAGAGTAAAACTTTTCCCCCCTGGCTTATTCAGATACTTACCCCATGCCCATCACCATGGTCTCTGAGCACCTAAAGGATTATTCCCATTTTCTGGTTGGGGAAACTGAAGCAGAGAGAGACTAAGTGACTTCCCCAGGGATGCACAGGAGAATCTATGGTACTGTCAGGAACTGAACCCTCAGAACCCAGATAGAGCTTCTCCCTCAGCCCCTGAATTGGCCTTCTCAGTACAGGTGTGAAGCAGGGAAGCTTGCACACCTGCTGTCTTTGTACCTTATGGGGCTAAAGAGAAGATTCCAGTTTCCTGGACTGTGAGTTGGGAACCTTTCACCACCTCTATAAAATACCTGGTCAATGGTTTGCTTTAGAAGCAGCCCACCTCTCCCTCCCCTGAAAGCAAAGGGTTCTGTTGTCAATGATGGGCACAGAAAACGCAGAACTGGTACCCATCTCTGTAGGTTCCTGGGGCGCTGGTTATACCCACTTGGAAACTCACCTCGTTAACGTTGCACAAGGGCGGAATTTTTCCAGGTGATTTGGTGGTACACTGTTTCTGCAAGCATATTTCTCTGACATGTCAGGGACAGGCTAGGCAGGATGGCTTCATTTCCATATAGGAATCTTCCAGGGAGGGGATGTTTTCCAAACTCTTGCCACTGTCCCCTTCTCCTAGAGAGAACATTTAACTTCCCAGACAGCCTAGTGCACTGGCTGAAGAGTTCATAGGAAACGACAGTGAGCTCCGATATCTCTTAATCTGTGAGCAGTGTCTGTAGAGACATGAGTGTTTCTCGGAAGGTGAAAGTAATTTCCCATAAGGTGAAAACCGATCATTGTTGCTACAGTTGTTAAAACGAAAGGTTTCTCTTTGCCTTGCCTTCTCAGTCTCTGTGTATTCAGTATTCTATCCTCCTCAGTTTGATGCAGAGCTTGGGTCAAATTCTGCTCTCACAGCTACCGGTGTGAATCATGCCTGACCATATTGATGTCAATGGAGTTACTCTGGATTTACATCATCATAAATGAGAGTGGAATATGGCTCTTTTTTTGTGGAATGAGAGTTTTGCTCTGTGAATGTTTCCTTTTAAAGAGACAGCCGCAGTTCTATAGTCAAGGCTATAACAAGGGCTCCATTATCTACCCCCTTGATAGTCCTTTAAAAAAGGTTATGTGCAGTTTGCAAAATTCATCACAGGTCCACAAAGTCTCTTGTGGCATTTATAAATCCCATGGTGTAGTGGCTAGAGTGCTGTCTTGGAACTCAGGACAGCTGGGTTCTAGTCCCATGTCTACCAGTAGCCTGCTGGGTGACCTTGAGTAAGTCACTTTGCTTATCTGTGCCTCGGTTTCCCCACCAATATAACATGAATGAGGATACCTCATTTGTAAATCCCAGAGATCTACCGATTAAAAGTGCTATGTAAGAACTATGACTGTTACAAGTGCTGCTGTCTTGTATAAGCCTAGCATCGACTCCTGTGGTGTTTAGAAGCCACCCCCATCCCTCCAAGGACTTTTGCTTGCAAGTCTCTTCTAATCCCCATGCCCCAACAAATACACACCTCTGGGGAAAAAAATGTATGAACAGACTGTCAGCTCCAGCTGACCTTCATACATTTTTCTGCAGGCCTGATAGACTTTTTAAAGCTTGCCAAACACTATAAAGTTTGCCATCGGTCTGGTAGGATTTAGAAAGTGGCCCCCGTACAGGGACTAGGCCCTCTGAGTCTTTACAAAGGAAAACACTGCTATGCCTGCTGAACATTACACCCAACACACAAAGTCTGGGGTTAGTCCACCCCTAAGCTACTCATCGGGGAAAGGCTACAATCAGGGGGATAGTTTCCCTGCATTCACACATCCCCTGGGACGTTTGCTAGAACTCAGAGGGAAAGCTGGAGGGATTTGTAAGTTTCATTGACAGATCCAGCACAAGACCCAGAGCTCCAGTTTCAGAGGTTTGTCAAGTCCTTTGTTGGATCCAGCACTCATTGCAGCCTTCATTAGACTCAAAGTTCTGATTGCAACCCCGAGGTGTGTCAGATCAATCCATACAAATATAGAGCAGGCTGTGGCAGAGGGGGATGGAAATTCCCCACGCAAAAGCTTGGTTGAGCTAGGATTAAGGTTGAAAGATCATACCAATACAGAAGATAAAATCCTATTAGGTCATTGTAGTTTTACAATAAACAAATGTTGGAAGGTCACAAAATTCTAAGTTAAGCCGGCACAATTTAAAAATAAAACCCAAACAATTAAAAATATGGAAGTGCAGAATTAAGGTACCATAACAACCTTAATTCTGCCCCCTTTCCCTGCACACTCCCCCTCCAAACACATCCTTTACATTGTATTCCCAGTCTGGCCAATGGCCTGCTAGGTGACCTTGGGCAAATCATTTCACTGCTCTGGGCCTAAGTTTGCCTATCTGTGAAATGCAGATAATGACACTGATCTCCTTTGTAAAGCCCTTTGAGAGCTACTGATGAAAAGAGCAATATAAAGGCTAGGAATTATACTTATTTCATTGGCAATGTCAGCCACGCCCCATCAGTAATACTCTCCTTCTGCATTAGAGGTTGTCCAAAAATGTCCATTGAAACTAAATTGTTTTAATTGTCTAAGTAGCATTTCTCCAAATACATTAGGTACCCACTCCCCATGGGCTACCTGCACGACCACAGTTTCTTCACCACTGCTTTGCTCAGCAAGCTGGCTTCACTAACATCTTGTCATGCACTTCACATATACACGCTATAGCCATGTCCATTCTACCTGCTTACTCATCTTCTCTTCTATGTATGCCACAAGCAGCCTCCACAACCCACTCTTCACCACTATTCTAGAAGTCTCAAAGCCACAAGAAACTGAGGGAAAAACTAGGCCCTCCGGGACACCTGTGCAACCCAGTTTCCAAAGGTGCAGCTGGGTAGAATTTAACAAACACTGCCATTCAGGTGTGAACAGGAACTGGATCCAGCGTATTCCTTCTAGGCATTATTTTAGAACAATACAGAAAATCTTATGCTATTCTATAAATCGACAGTGCACTATCATCTGGGATACCGTGTTCCGCTTTAGTCACCTCAGGTAAAATCTTCTATAATGATTCAAGCATTCGGCAGCCTAAATCTCATTGAAAGCCAGTGGGACATGGGCTCCTAAGTACCTACATCACTTTTGAAAATGGGATTCACCTAAGTGACTTAGGGGCATTCTTTCAAAAATGTTACCCCTGTGATGAGGGGAACCCCATTGTGGGTGAGAAAAGGTTAAAGGTCACTTAGGAACATTCACTCCACCTGGGTGGTGGTTAGATAGCTACTTGTCAGCCAGAAGGAGCAGGACTTAAAGACAGATCAAGTGCTAGCAGATACCTTGGCCTTATAAATAAGTTGAGAGTGTTCAGACTCAGGGAGAAGCAGTGGGCTGGCTTGCTCCTGTGAAGGGATGAAGCACCAGAGACTGTTGGCGGATAGAGCCCTCAGGAAGACAAAGGTGGGGTGGAACAGTGTGGGATACCAGAGCTGGGGAAGGCAGTGGAACCCCAGGCAAGGGTTGAGCACAGGGGTGTTACCTCCAAAGGGGTTTGAACTAGCCTGTTCTCAGCTGGAGAGCTGAGTGGTGTGCAAAGACAGACAACCCGATGGGCATGCTGGAGACGAAAACCCCTGCAACATCACACCCTGATGCAAGGGAGCACACTGGTGATGAGCACTCACCATTCCAACCCCTCATTCAGGAAAAGGAGAAAGAAGTTGGCCCTGAAAAGGGCAATAACAATGATCCTTGATTGAGGCAAGGATGGAGCTTCACAGGAGGAGAGATTAAATGGACTAGGAGTCTTGAGATTGGCAAGAAGAGGAGAAAGAGCTAAGCGCTCTATGTAGGGGGAAGAGAGACGCATTGTCTATGCATATTCAGTGCTGTGATTCCTGAGCAGAGAATGGTTTTGGTTCCCCGGCCACGCTATTGTTGACTATTTATTTTGTGATCAGAATTCCTGCCCAAAGGGGATTCAGTTGAGGCTGCAATCTCCATCTGCCTAGTCACTCCAGCAGGGCTCAGTTCGCTAGGCTTAGCATAGTCATCTAGATGCTTTCTGTATTCAGTGCAGTAAGAAATGAAGAGCAGAGATCTGACAGGTCAGATAGCAAGTATAGTAAGCGTCCTTCCCAGGCAGAGCAGCAAACTGGAACCTGTGCTGAGAACCAGGCAGGCACTGGCTGCTCAGACCTCCACCAGGGATGGTCTGACACATAACCAGCACAAGTAACTGCTGGGGGCTTCACCTATCCCCCTCAACTCAAGGCCGGATTTATTCCACTTCCACCACCCTCTTCTGACAACAGAACCCAGGGCGAAGGTCCATTGACCCAATCTCCCATCACCAGCACTGGGGTCAGAGAGTGAGGAGCTTCACTGTCTGACTTCCTTCTTCTCTCTGGCAACAGCACTGGAGGAGACCAAGCATGAGCAAGAAAAATAACTAGTCCCCCCCGTGCTCTCAACAGCTCATGGCCTGAGTTACTTCTTGGAACCATACACGTCCTAAGACCAGAGCTGATTCCAACCACAGAGGGCTCTCAATGGGACTTGGGGAGAGAAGGAGCAGATGGGAAGGGATGGAGTAGACATTAAACAGTTCTGCTATTTTGACATCTTTCCCTCGATGTTAGTTTGTCTAAAGTAGTTATACAGGAGCCAAACAAAATAAGGTGTTGAAATGAAAACCCACCAGAGAGAAACCTGGCCGTGGGTTGTACATCCTTGCTGTGTCCTTCAAAGGCTACTCCATCCTACTGGAAACAGTAACGCTGATACAGCACCTGTCATCCAAAGGAGCTAAATGTTCTACAGTCCCTGGGCTGAGTCTACCCCTCTGCTGTCGCTGTCCATATGATACCCATTGCATGAATAATTAGAGAACTTCTGTCTTAAGGGCTAACACCAGCACCGCATTCACCTCCTAAAAATAAATAGCAGCGCAAGGCTTTCATGTCAGATTAGAGGGTGGGGAGAACAAATAACTGCTCACAAAATGTTCTTGTGCTTCTAGAAGGCAGCTGGGTCCTCAGAACCGCCTCATGAGCAAGCATGATGACATGCTGTTGTGCCTGACTCTATCTTCACTTCAGTCCCTGCAGGTGGAGACGGGGTCTGCTTGCAACAGAAGAGAAAGAGAGCAAGGAGGTACGATTTTCATTCCTATTGCATCAGTTGCCCATGGAAAAATAGCCTGTCAGGCCATCATCTGGAAGACGTGGCAAGGGGCACCATGAGCAGCAATGAGAAGCAAATGGACCCTGACTCATCCCCTCTGCCTGAGCCACCAAAGAGGAAGAGGGGAAGACCAAAGAAGCAGCCACAGGTGAGTGCCCAAGGCCTTAAGAAGACAATGGAGAATGCTGTGTGGTTAGACTAATAAGTAGCATGCTGCTCAAGAAAGGGACAGCATGGTACACTACATGTTATCTGCCACCAATGGCAAGTACCTAGTTGTCTCAACCATAGAATCATAGAATCATAGAATATCAGAGTTGGAAGGGACCTCAGGAGGTCATCTAGTCCAACCCCCTGCTCAAAGCAGGACCAATTCCCAACTAAATCATCCCAGCCAGGGCTTTGTCAAGCCGGGCCTTAAAAACCTCCAAGGAAGGAGATTCCACCACCTCCCTAGGTAAAGCATTCCAGTGCTTCACCACCCTCCTAGTGAAATAGTGTTTCCTAATATCCAACCTAGACCTCTCCCACTGCAACTTGAGACCATTGCTCCTTGTTCTGTCAACTGCCACCACTGAGAACAGTCGAGCTCCAACCTCTTTGGAACCCCCCTTCAGGTAGTTGAAAGCAGCTATCAAATCCCCCCTCATTCTTCTCTTCTGGAGACTAAACAATCCCAGTTCCCTCAGCCTCTCCTCATAAGTCATGTGCTCCAGACCCCTAATCATTTTTGTTGCCCTCCGCTGGACTCTTTCCAATATTTCCACATCCTTCTTGTAGTGTGGGGCCCAAAACTGGACACAGTACTCCAGATGAGGCCTCACCAATGTTGCATAAAGGGGAACGATCACGTCCCTCGATCTGCTGGCAATGCCCCTACTTATACAGCCCTAAATGCCATTAGCCTTCTTGGCAACAAGAGCACACTGTTGACTCATATCCAGCTTCTCGTCCACTGTGACCCCTAGGTCCTTTTCTGCAGAACTGCTACCTAGCCATTTGGTCCCTAGTCTGTAGCAGTGCATAGGATTCTTCCGTCCTAAGTGCAGGACTCTGCACTTATCCTTGCTGAACCTCATCAGGTTTCTTTTGGCCCAATCCTCCAATTTGTCTAGGTCCCTCTGTATCTGATCCCTACCCTCCAGCGTATCTACCACGCCTCCCAGTTTAGTGTCATCTGCAAACTTGCTGAGAGTGCAGTCCACACCATCCTCCAGATCATTAATAAAGATATTAAACAAAACCGGCCCCAGGACCGACCCTTGGGGCACTCCGCTTGAAACCGGCTGCCAACTAGACATGGAGCCATTGATCACTACCCATTGAGCCCGACGATCTAGCCAGCTTTCTATCCACCTTACAGTCCATTCATCCAGCCCATACTTCTTTAACTTGGCGGCAAGAATACTGTGGGAGACCATATCAAAAGCTTTGCTAAAGTCAAGGAATAACACATCCACTGCTTTCCCTTCATCCACAGAGCCAGTTATCTCCTCATAGAAGGCAATTAGGTTAGTCAGGCACGACTTGCCCTTGGTGAATCCATGTCTCTAAATTGGCAGCCCACGCCCACCTGGGCCATGGAACCTCATCAGGAGAGTTAATCACTGCCCTATTCTAGCACTCAAGAGTGCTGGGGAATAGAGCTGGGTGCAATTTTTTTGGTGAATAGTTTATTCGCTGAACCATGCAAATTGGGGTCGACTGAAATTATTTGCAAATCAGGTTGAATATGGTGAATCGTTTTGGCGGCAGAAAAAGGGAAGGAACTTCCAGACAAATTGAAATGTTTTGTTTTTAAAAAGAGTTTACACAAAATATTTTGACACTTTGTTTCAAAATTCAGCTATCTTTACTAAGAAAAACACACACAAGGGTGAAAAACACTTGAAAATGAAATGATGTGTTTCGTTTCAGATGGAACACAATATTTATTTGACCCAAAACAAATTTCAGGGTGGATTTTTTTGGTTCATCCACTGAACTGAAAAATCAGTTATTCCCCAAGCTCTACTACTGTTTTGCTTTTGTGGGTGACTTGGGTATGGGAGGAAGAGGATATATGCTCTTTCACTCCTCATTCCATGCATCACAGCTGGAATGAACAAAATTTTGTCCTATATAAATACACAATGTACTCACGTTCATATGCCTACAAAACCAAATACATGTATTTGTGTTTATATATGCACCAATATATAGATAGAGTGCAGATAAATTAATAAATATATGCATCAGCATATGCACCTCCATGTAATGAAACGGGTGCAAAGCAACACACGGACATACCCACTGTGATGAAGTGGAGGATTTTTTTAGTGTTTTGCATGAATACTGTGTGGGTCTTAGTTTCTCTGTGTGCTGAACGAGGTGATGGGAGAGGGAGTTTGTTGTTACAGAGGACCAGGTGTAACCTCACCTAACAGCCAGGACCCCAGACAATTGCCTAGATATGGGGGATCCTAGCAACTGGTGACCTGGTGACCAGGAGGCCCACCCCAGCTTGGCAGTCAGCCAGTTCTGGCCAGTGGGAGGACAAAGGGCTGAGGAGAGAGGACCCCGGTGACCTGACCAGCCAGGTCCAGCCAGTGGGAACAAAGGACGGAAAGAGAGGGCCCAGGCGACATGTTTACCTGGGACCAAAGACAAAGGACAGGGGAGGAGCTGTTGCAGGAGATGATATAGGATGACTGGCTGGAAGGAGGGGGCTTCTGGACTGGGGAGAGAGAGCAGCCAGAGCCCACCTGGATGCAGAAGAGACCTAGATGTATTGTGCTCGGTTGCTAGGCCCAAGGGCCCAGAGAGTTTCCTGTGCTGGGCTCAGATGCTCAATAAACCCTTCTGTTTTATGCTGGCTGAGAGTCACTCCAGTCTAGAGATCAGGGTTGCATCATTCCTTCTGGGGGTGGAGGCCCTGGGGGTCCAGAGTGAGTGGACTCCCAGAGGGGGCACACAGTGAGAGACAGACGTGCTGAAGGTTCAGAGAAGTGCGGTTCCAGGAGGCAGAGGGGCCTACGGCTTAAGCCCCTAGAGAGAGAGTGGACCCCTGAGAAGGGTTGTCACACGGAAGGGGGTTCCTCCCAGGAACTGTATGGAGCTGAGAGACAGCATGAGTCCTGTGAGTCTGTGACACCCACATATGCTAAGGCAACCTTCTGTCTATGCACACACCTATATGTAGGCTTGGAAGGATTAGATTTTTATTGGTAAATGTCAGTAAATGTTGATTTCACCCTACGCACACAAATCAATGAAAAAATATTTCCATCAATGATCATTGAAATTTACAGATAGGCAAAGTAAGAAAAATGTTGCTCGAGAACTTATTAGTGTTTGACTTAAGGATATTTACTTGGTATAGTTTGCCATGCAATTTGTGTTTGAATAGTTATAAAGCTTTAACTTTTTGAATCTCAACATTGACGGTCATTAAATAATTATGGTCGGACCCCCCATTATTTCCCACAACTATGAAAATGCTTAAAAATAAATATTGATATATCCATCAAAATTACATACACAAAAAGAATTCTACCAAGTCTACATATATGCAGCCTGTGCCCCCACCTCACCAGCTGTATACTCTGCTAAGCTCATAGTGTGCTCTCAGAATAACCCTGATGAAGCAGATATAGAGAAATATTAATCCATGCAACCCTCCAAAAATAGGATTGTCTCAGGTATAACAAACAAATCAAAGGTAAAATCTGGTGCAGCACCATTATGAATTTGAAAGTCACTTTGAGTGCACAAGTTAAGAATAGGACCCTCAACATGTTCAGATAGTGAGTAAGGTTCCAGAACATTGACAACTGAGAACATGGAACTGTAATCAACACGTGCCTTCTGATATCATCTTCATTGTCTTTATTTGTGTCACTTTCCTATTGGTCACTTTCCTGATAGCTCTTGTATTTATTTTCCTTTTTCCCCTTTCTTCCCCTTTTAAAAGAAAAAGTCCTCATCGTGGCTGGATAAACTTATCATCCCTCATTTGTGAGCCCTGTATACAAATTGATATTATACTTAGGCATGAATGAGACTTTTTTTTTTTAAGACTAGGAATCCAACAATAGGTCAGAAAGGCAAACATCTGATATTTTTGTAAATTTCATACACAGGGTGAATTCTGGAGAGAGATGTTAGTGAGTCAGGCCACAGGGGCAGGACTTCAGTTTCACATACACAAACAATGAAATTATTGAAAAGGATTGTTTTAAATTGATGACTGAGCTGACACATTGTGAATTCCCTATAGCTATCTCTGTAGACGGGTGGCTCCTAGAAGACTCAGAATGAGATATGTATAGATCCTTTCATTTCTTGGTCATGGCGGTTCCAACTGAGATCAGGTCAGGAGTGATGGAAAGCCAGTAGCACCTAGTGGCTGTTTGGTAGCTTGTGTGAAATGAGTCTAATGCCTAAATCCACTTCTTAGTGGACCATAACATCATCATGCATCACATAGCTGAATTGCTTCCTCTCCATAGAGGTCAGCCTTTCAGGGCAGGACCAAGGCATGTTAGTAGGGAGGGGGAGAGAGAGCTTGTACAGCTTCTGTCCTATGGATAAACAGAGGACTTCTGCCTCCAGGGCTTTCAACATAACACATCTCTCACTCTCCTCATTTACAAACTTAAAACAAAGAACTCTGCTTGTTTTTACTTTTTTTCATCAGAGTTTAAATAAGGAACCCACAGAATGTGAGCCAATGTGCATGTGCCAATTCATATAGGTTTGCTTTATGCCACCAAATACTTTTTCTTCCTTCTTCCTTTTCTATGCTTCTATAAAGCTTTATTCTCCTGTGGGTACTGATCCAGTGAAAGCAAGATTCTTTCTGAGTCAGCACTGAATAGGTGGCACTGTGCTGCTTAGATGTGCTGTCTTTCAGAGGTGACATAAAATCAAGGGCTTCCTAACCACTTGTGGTCCTTTGGTACTTTCAGCAAGAGTTGATGTGTTAACCCTGGTGTGTTGGCAAAATTCCAGTTCAGGTAATTACTTCCTGAACTCCCTCGGCGGATTAAATTGGAGCAGGTGTTCTTTGCTTGCTGTCCTGCACTGTTCTGTAGTGCTGCTGTGTTCCATACCCAGCAGCGGCTGCATTTTGGCTCTAGAACGTGCGATCCCTTGCAGCCGGTATAATCTGTATACTTTCCTAGGAACCTTTAGGGGTTACATCAGGAGTTCTATCATGTTTTCACAGGGGGGCCACAATGGACACCTCCTATTCCCAGGGGCATAACATCCCTTTAGCAATTATTAGCACAGGAACGTATGTACACCTCTACCCCGATATAATGCTGTCCTCAGGAGCCAAAAAAAAAAAAAAAAAAATCTTACTGCGTTATAGGTGAAACCGCGTTATATCGAACTTGCTTTGATCCACCGGAGTGAACAGCCCCGCCCCCCCGGAGCACTGCTTTACTGCATTATATCCGAATTTGTGTTATAGCGGGTTGCGTTATATTGGGGTAGAGGGAATGTCTCTTGGGAATGTCTCTGACTCCCATTGCTGTAGTATCGGAGCGCCTCACAACCACCATGTGAGGTAGGATGGGGAACTGGGGCACAGAGAGACTGTGTCTTGCCCAAGACCAGTGGTAGAGCAGGGAATTGAACCCCTGTGGTCAGGTCCTAGGCTAACACCCTCATCACTGGACCCTCCTTCCTCTCTGGATATTGTATGTTCTGCAAATGTACATTAGCTGTCTTCTAATGCAGTTTAGCCACCAGAAACAAGGAGCAGAGCCAGTGCCATGTGACTAGCAAGTGTGTTGTGTGCCACTCTTGGTCCACAGGCCACAGCAAAAAATACACTGGGCTACATACTTGGAAGTTATCATTTGATTGCTAGGTGTTCGGAATGTCAGAGTAACAGTTACCCTCTTTTTGTCCAAGCAGGAGCTTCTGGGACCTTTGCCCCTAAAGAAACCACGAGGCAGGCCAAAAGGAAGCAAAAAACTGAGTGCCAGCGGTGGGCAGACGGTAAGAGACCATGGCACATGCTCAGCTTATGGGAGGATGCCGAGCTCACTGGCAAGCAAACCCTCCTCTCCTCCAGGCTTTTGCTGGGGGAGCATGAGAGAGGCTGTCTCTCATTAAAAGACAGGCAGTTTGTGTCGTCTCCTTTTTAATTTTTGTTTAAGTCTTTAAGCTCTGACAAACTTTACACTCCTCTCCCACTGTTACCATTAAATCATCACCAGGGCCAGCGCTTCCACTAGGTGACCCTAGGTGGTCGCTTAGGGCGGCAGGATTTGGGGGGCGGCATTTTGCCGTCCTTGGCAGCAATTTGGTGGCAGGGGTCCTTCCGCTCCGCATCTTCGGGGCGCTTCGGCAGCAGGTCCTTCACTTGCTCCGGGACCCGCCGCCGAAGCACCCCGAAGACACAGAGTGGAAGGACCCCCGCCGCCGAATGCTCTGAGGAGGAGCGCTGCCACCCTAGGTCAGCAAAAACCCTGGCGCCGCTCCTGATCATCACCCTCTGTCCTCTGTCTGCCACCACTGATTGTCCTCTATCATCTGCTGCTGCCTAGTCGCCTTCATTCTTCTCCCTCATTATCAGCCCTGCCTAGTCCTCTTTGTAGTCATCCTAAGTCTTTTCACACTGGCACCTAAAGGGCTGCCTCCTTCTCTTCTTTGTCCTGCCCATCGTCCTAGTCATCGTCAGCCTCAGCATCATGTTCCTCCTCATCCTAATTGTCCTCCTAGTCATAGTTCTCCTCCTCCTCACCCTACTCCTCCTAGTGGTTGGTCCTCCACCTCATCCTTCTCCTCCTCTTCCACTGTGTCTTTCCTCCTCCTAGTGCTTCTCCTCCACCATCATCACATAGTCCCCATCTGGCACTCTCTGCCTCCTAATCATGTTCCTCCTTTCCTCAGTCCACTACCTCTGCTTCCTCTGCCCAGTACTTCTCCTAAATCTCCACCTCCTGGTTCCTCCTCCTCCTAGTTGTTTTTGTTTTCATCCTAATTTGCCTACTCTTCCTCTGACATCCTCCAATTCTGCCTGGTTGATATCCTCCTCTAGGCTGTCTCCGTCTTCTGCTTCATCTGTTTAGTCATCTCCCAAGTCCTCCTTCCCATAGAGCTCCTCCTTCTAGGTGTCCTAGTCTTAATCCTAGTTTGCCTGCTCCTAATCCACATCTGCTTGTCCTCCTCCTCTCTGATGCCTAGACAGCAACCTCCTTCTTCCTCTGCCTCTCCACTCTTTCCCTACTCCTCTCCCTCCTAAGACCCCGCCGCCTCCTCCTAGTTGTTATACTCTTAATCATAATCCACAGTCACATAGGAAGACCTTAAAATGAAGCCACCCCAACCAAGTTTAGGCCTGGCCTACACTTAAAAGTTAGGGCAACATAGCTACAGTGTTATGGGGTGTTAAAAAAATCCACATATCTGAGCACGGTCACTATGAAAAATACACACACCCCCAAGTGCCGTACTCATGCTGATCTAACGCATGGTGTAGATGCAGCTAGATCAATTGAAGAATGCTTCTGTCGACCCAACTACCATCACTTGGGGAGGTGGGGTTCCTACAGTGATGGAAAAACCCTTTCCATTGCTGTAGGAAGCATCTACACCATGGCACTACAATGTTGTAGCTGTGCCATTGTAATGCGGACATGGCTTTAGTGTGTTGATCACAAGTGCAATAAGTTATGAAAGAGGACTAGATCATGTCTTTTGTTTTAACTAAAGGTAGAATCTTCAGCTGAGAAAAGACCAAGAGGGAGACCCCGAAAGTGGGTAAGTACAATGACATCAAAATCCTCTTTTGTTCCCTCTCCTTGAGTTCCTTCTCTCAAAGCCCAGAGGATCCCCCATCTTTCTGGTCTGCTCCTCTTCTCAAGATCATTAGCTGTGCTAATGCTCTTTCAGCCTAGGAGGCCTGGATGCAACCTTCTTTGGGTCTTGAGCACTGATCTGGCCAGATAGGAGAGCAAGATTCTTCCTCCTTCCTCCCTCCCCACCCACCCTAGGGTTGAACATTCTGCAAAAACTCTCTTATCCAAGAACCTCTGGCAATATGTTACACTTAATTCAGGAAGCAACTCTCTTCCACTCCCTATTCCCAACACTTCAAAAGCAAAGATTCCTGAGCTTCTCAGCAAGAGCGGTGCTTTCCTTGGGAATTCTGATGGAGTAAGAGGGATTCCTAGATGTCAGGTTCATTTCAAAAGGGGAATTTTAGAATTCAAGGAAAAGAGAAGGTCACTGGAGTGAGAAACCTAGAACTCTGACAGCAGAGGGCTCATTAATCTAGCAGACAAAGACAAAGAGATCCAAGGGCTGGAAGATGAAGTTAGATGCCTTATTTCTAGCCCAAAGGTGTGTCTTTTTAACAGAGAGGGTAATTAGCTGTTGGAACAATTTACCAAGGAATATGGTGGATACTCTGTCACTTTAAGTCTTTAAGTAAAGATTAGGTGTCTTTCTAAAGAGAATGATCTAGCTCAACCACAAGATAAGGGCTAGTTACCGGAATCTGAGAGTGAAATTCTGTAACCTGTTATGCAGGAGGTCAGACTAGATCAGTGGTCACCAACTGGTCAATCGTGATCGACTGGTCGATCCTAGAGTACCTCCCAGTCAATCACGATCTCGAGCAGCACAGTGTGGCTGCCGCTAAGACAGGCTCCCTGCCTGCCCTGGGCCCACACCGCTCCCAGAAGCAGCCAGCGCGCCCCACGGCCCTGGGGGTGGTGAGGCAGAAGCCTCCCTCCGCATGCTGCTCCTGCCTGCAAGCACCGGCCCTGCAGCTCCCATTGGCCATGAACGGGGAGCTGTGGCCAATGAGAGCTGCAGGGGTGGTTCTTGCAGAGAGGGACAGTGTTCTGAGCCACATGCTCCCCGACCCCACCCCACCAGCGTGTTGGCCCCTTCCAGGAGCAGTGTGGGGCCGGGGTAGGCAGGGAGCCTGCCTTAGCCTCGCTGCACCCGCCACTGACCGGGAGTCACCAGAGGTAAGTGCTGCCCAGCAGGAGGCCGCACCCCAACCCTGAGCCCCCTCCCAGAGCCAGCACCCCAAACCCCATCCGGCACCCAAACACTCTGTCTGCCCCATCCCTGACCCCCTTCCCAGATCCAGCACCCCATACCCCTTCCTACATCCCAACCCCCTGCCCCAGCCCTGACCCCCCCCTCCCAGAGCCAGCAGTCTGTACCCTCTCCTGCACCTCAACACTCTGCTCCAGCCCAGAGCCCCCTCCTGCACCCAAATTCCCTCCCAGAGCTTGCACTTCTCATCCCCTCCTGTACCCCAACCCCCTGCTCCAAGTTCAGCCCAGAGCCCTCTCCCACACTGCAAACCCCTAGGCCCCAGCCCAGAGTGTACACCCCCTCCCAAACCCCAAATCCCTACCCCAGCCCGGTGAAAGTGAGGGTGGGGGAGATCAAGTGATGGAGAGGAAGGGGATGGAGTGAGTGGGGTGAGGCTTTGAAGAAGGGGTGGGGCCTCAGGGAAGGGGCGGAGTAGATCCTGGGTTGCCCTTAAATTGAAAACGTGATCTTGGGCGTAAAAAGTTTGGAGACCACTGGACTATATGATCACAGTGCATCCTTCCGGCCTTAAAATCTATGAACTCAGAAGATGATGCCCATGGAATTCCTCCCTTAAGAAAGAAGGCTGTGGGAGATGGGAGTTGGGGCTCAGGGAACCCACAGGCATCAGTGGGAACTTGTGTCAGAAACTAATGCTGCATTAAATCAGTTCTGCAAGCTTCCCACTCCCAAGCCTTCTGATGGCTTTGACCAGACTGGTCCAAGTTGAGATCCTTCCTGTGACAGATGATCTGATTCATCAATAATCTATATTGTGACAAAGTTCCTCCTCTATCTTGGTGGGTCCTGCGCTTATTGGCGGATTTTCTTGCCGCAGAGATTCACCATGTGGGTTGGGGAACAGCCCAGAGACCTTCCCCTCTGGAAGAACCCACAGTCCAGGTCAGTTGGGAGGTTTGGGGGGAACCCGGGCCCGCCCTCTACTCCGGGTTCCAGCCCAGGGCCCTGTGGACAACAGCTGTCTATGGTGCCTCCTGTAACAGCTGCATGACAGCTACAACTACCTGGGCTACTTCCCCATGGCCTCCTCCAAACACCTTCCTTATTCTCACTACAGGACCTTCCTCCTGGTGTCTGATAACGCTTGTGCTCCTCAGTCCTCCAGCAGCACACCCTCTCACTCTCAGCTCCTTGCACCTCTTGCTCCCAGCTCCTCACACTCCAACCACAAACTGAAGTGAGCTCCTTTTTAAAACCCAGGTGCCCTGATTAGCCTGCCTTAATTGATTCTAGAAGCTTCTTCTTAATTGGCTCCAGGTGTCCTAATTAGCCTGCCTGCCTTAACTGGTTCTAGCAGGTTTCTGATTACTCTAGTGCAGCCCCTGCTCTGGTCACTCAGGGAACAGAAAACTACTCATCCAGTGACCAGTATATTTGCCCTCTACCAGACTCCTGTACCCCATTGGTCTGGGTCTGTCACAATATTTATAACCTAGGAAGATACGTACGGAGGGGAGGATAGGATTAAAAAACTCCACCCAAGCCAGACTGAAGTCATGCTCTGATACCTATCCCCAGAATAATGGATAGACCCAGGATAAACCTATCAGCCAGATAGGTTCATTGGCTTCTCTCAGAGCAACCAATGAAGGGCTGCACTTGAGGCTTGGAGGGAGAGAATTCCCATGGGGGAAGTGCCATGACTTGGAGGGGTTGCAAGGTGAGATCCCCTAATACAGTACTCCTAGGAGGAGCGAGCACTTGACAAACAGTTGATGAGGGGGGAATGTCCTCTGGACACAGCTCAGGGTTGAATCTCCCACAGGGAAGGCCAGAGAAGAGAAATGCTATTTACATATCAAATGGCCTTTTCTTCTCTGGCATCCAGCTGAGAAAAGGCCACATCTACTTCAGCTTGTGAGACGTGTAAATCCAGAGACGATACTCTAAACACCTCTTCTGTTTTAATTCCATCTTCTCTCTTTTTACTTTCAATGCCTCTAATTCTAAGGAAATCCACTGTTGCATGGGGTTTTTAAGCAGTCTGGCCCTGAAGGGAACAATCTCTAAGGAGAGTACAGAAGGCGAAAGGAGTTCTGGAGCTTATGCTCTCCTCCCAGTCTTGGTCAAGGGCCATGGACAAAGGTGTCCTATCCCAGTGAGTTGTGTGGCCATCAGGCTATGGCAGGCAAACACAAGGGGTGTGGCTGAAGGACCGTCCTAGGAGATGGGAGTTGGTGGTGGTGTTTGGTTTGCAGTGCTAGCAGCATATTGGGTCTGGCTGTGGTGAAAACTCATAAGAAGCAACCGTTGGAAAAACAAGAATTATAGAGGAGGAAAAAGAGAAAATCTGTTCTATACTTATTTTCTTTTTGGTTAAGATTAAGAAAAGGCAGAAGGAGGAGGTGAGCTATGAGATGTTAAAGGAGGAGTAGCAATAGAGCTGTGTGGGGAAAGAAAACTACTTTAGCAACTTCAACAATCAACAAACACAAGTGCTGTATTCATGGGATCATGACCAGCATGGTCACATGCAGCCAAATGGGGGCTCAAGAACTGCAGAGAATGGAGAAACCTCGCAAGGGAGGAACCAGGCACAGCCAGTGCCAGGAGTCAGGTCAGCGCCTGAGGAAGTTGAGGGAGACCAGGGCCACAGCAGACCAGGAGAAGCTGGAGAATCCAAGGTGGAGGATGAGACCTCAGTGGGGAGCTTGGAGGATGAATGGAATGTCTGCAGTGACAGGAAGAACAGCGGAGCATCGCCTGGGCAGAGTGCCCAGGGCAAATGGGTCTGGGAGTGGAAGAAACACCAGCTGGAGACAAAGAGACTGCAGCTGCAGGAAAGATAATGTGTTGAGTAGGAATTAAAATGCCAACATAAGAAGGGAGAGCATGACAGACAGACTTATCATGAAGTGGGCACTGAGTGGTTGCACAGCCAGAGGCTAAGCTATTGGGTAAGTGGAGATAGAAATCACCCATCTAATTCCACAGGCAATGTAGCTCTTGAACTGTGTCCTATACATAAAGAAGGTGGTACCATCTATGTTTTCTAAAGGCTTGTGAATGGAGGCGCACACGGAACTGGGTAGCTGCTGTGGATAAGATGCAGCTTCTAGCTCCCTTACCGAATGGTTAATATTAACAGCATGATCTCAATGGCCAGTGAAGAGTGTTTGAATGACGAGTTTAAAATCACTTTGCTGCAGAAATTTGAAGAGACCTGTGACTCATACAGAAAGAAATTTCAGGGAGCTTGGAAGCAGTGTATTAAGGGTTATTCCGAAGTTGCTACTCAGCTTGGAGGAGACTTCACAACAGAAGAGGCCTTTGGGCTGATGGGAATGGGACAGTTTTATATGCTGTGCGCTCAGGAGTTGAAAGTGTGACTCATGGATCGGAATCCCAAAACGCTGTACATGGCAAGCAGATTAGCTGAGGAGTACATCCACAGTCCTTCTGGGACAGATGAAAGGTCTGGGGGGCGGGTGGGAGGTGATCACTGTAGTGCCTAAGAGTGCTAGTCATGGACCTGGTTCCCCTTTTGCTAGGTGCTGTACAAACACGGTCAGGTAGGAATTTCAGAATGATCTGTGAGCTGCTGAACTTGAAGCTTGGGAAGAGAGAGATTCCCCTGAGGGTTAACCTGGCTGGGGAGGTTGGCAGAAAAAAAATGGTTTGGGGTTGGGGAGGAGAGAAGATGACCTCAGGGTACTTGATAAACAGGGTGGTGGGAAATTCTCTTTCTGGGTCCAGCATGACAGGGGAGGCCAGAGAAGATAATTGCTCTTCAAACACATGGGAGTGCCTTTTCTTCTCTGTAACTGAGCTGAGAAAGCAGCAGCTAGTTCAGCTTATGAGAAGTGTAAATTGAGGGTTGTTAAGCAAAACACTTCTTTTGCTTAAATTCCATTTTCTCTGTTTTTATTCTCACCACTTGTAGTTTTAAGGAGATCTGCTGTCATATGGGTGTTCCAAGCAGTCTGGCCTTGGAGGCAGCAAACTTGAACTTCTAAGAGGTATAGGGGGCAAAAGGGGTCTCAGTCACCCGTCTCAGTCAAGGGGGATAGACAAAGGTGTCCTATGCCAGTGAATTGTGTTACCATCAAACTACAGTAGGTGTATGCAAAGGAAGAAGCTGCCAATCCTCGATGAGAGTTGGCAGTGGTGGTTGGTTTATACTCCTGATAAATTTACCCAATGGTCTGTAATAATCTGAGTTTGTTCATCTCTAGTTATTACCGCAAGACCCATCTTTTCTCCCAGGCCAGTAAAGAGATGGGTGAGGCCGGATACTTGTGTGAGTGGAGCTCTGGTGGGGTCTCTGTTGGGATGAGTGCATGAAACATTGTCATCGTGGCAGTGATGCCTCTGTTTATCTGAACAATGAGTTTAGTAGCAGTTGGAAAGCCTAGGTTGGGTGCACTATTATTATAGAGCTGCAGAAATCTAAGCAAGTAAATATACAGAAAGCTGAGGCTCCCTAAAGAGCATGACTCGGGGGGGGGGGGGGGGGGGGAGAGAAATATTGTGCTAGATTCAGAGCACTAACCAGCTGTCAAACACCTGCTGGCACAGTCTGCCCTGTGGTTAAACTGACACTAACATGTAGGAAGGAGACTGGCTCAGCCATGACTTTCAGCCCACTTCGCAACTGTTCAGTGTGCCTGACATGGGTAGAGACCAGGATCACCCCAGGTGGCATTTGAAGTGCAATGTGTGGAGGGGGGGAGCAGCCAAGCATGAGTTTAAAGGCATGTGGATACCTCCCTGGGGCTCTAAAGAGGAAGTGAGGTGAGGAGGAGTAGGAAGAACTGAGAGAGAACGACTAAGAGATTCTCCAAACATGAAATAATTGAGCTAGGCAGAAAAGGCTATTCCAGCAGAGGAAGTATTGTCCAGCAGTTAGGGTACTAGTCTGGGGCTTGATTTCTCTGCTCTGCCACAAACTTCCTGTATGACTTTGGGTAAGTCAGTCTGTCTCTCTGTGCCTCAGTTTCCCTATCTATACAATGGGGATAACAGCCCTGCCCTGCCTTCCAGGGGTGTTATGAGGATAAATATATTAAAGATTGTGAGACACTAAGATACTATGTTAATGAGGACCATATAACTAACTACCTCAGACAGACAGAAAAGGCATGAAAAGGCAGTGAGTATCCAAATACAATTATCGAGGGTTCTTGAACACAAAACCAAGTAAAATAAGAATTGTCCTATGTGGCATAACCTTACACTGTCCTTTCACAGCTAAAACATCCTGTCACATTTTTATATATTACATCCCAAAAAACTACATTAAAAAGTAGAGCTGGTTGGGAATTTTCCATCAATGTTTTTTCATTGGAAATTGCAGTTTTCTTAACATTAAAATTTTTCCCACAGGAAATTTTTTTTTATTTCCCATCAGAAAAATCTAAACAAAGTAGATCATTTTGGGTTGGGTTGACCCAAATCAGAACATTTTCAGATCAAATTGAATCAAAAAGTTTTGTTTCAGAGCAGTTTGACGTTAGTCTGTGTCCACCTGAGCTAATGCAGTGCCTCATGGGAGATGGTAGTTCAGGTGCTTCCTGCCCGTGTTCTTCTCTATGGGCCAGACTCCCTGACTAGACTGCATCTCCCATTATGCACCATGGTCTCCTCTCTGGTTGAAATCATGTGATGCATCATGGGAGTTAACATAACCATGTATCTGCATCATGAAGATGTGGTCCAACCAGGGAGCACCAGCCCACAGGGGAGAATAGGGGGACCTTGAATTGAAACTTCTATGAGACACCATAGCGGCTTATGCAGGCACAGATTAATGTTGAACCAGCCTCAAACAAAACATTTCAATGGGCTCAACAAACCAAAATGAAAGAGTTTGATTCAGCAATGTTGAAATGAAAGGTTTTGAATCAACCTTTTTTTGTTTTTTTGCACTTATTGTTCTGTGAAAAATATTGATATTTCACTTTTCCATCCCAATTCAGGCCAAAACCAAATTTCACAGTATCGCCATTTCCACAGGACAGAAATTCTGATTTTAACCAGCTCTAGTTATAAGAACATTAAAGCTGCAAAGTCAAACACTCAAAAATTAGGAATGCCAGCATTAAGGATGCCTGTGCAACTATAATTTCGTTCCTTTGTGCTGATGCATTATGATACAGTCTTTAATTATATGATCCCATAGTCTTTTTTTCTACAGGCCCCCTGTCTCATTCAATGCCTAGGATGAGGTTGGGTGGAATAGAGCAGGTATTTAACAGAACACAGCAACATTACACAAGAGTTTTAGGAGAGGAGAAAATGAAAGACATTTTATGCATATGAAACTACAAGGGCAATCCAGGCAGGTAAAATATAATTTCCCAAGATGGAATTTGTGGCTTACACCACGGCTGTTGAAAAAAATGCCATGGGATGTTTAATGACCACAATTGGCCAGGAGCTCAATTTTACATCTTATCCTGCAGCGCAGCTCTCCCTGGTGCCAGACGGGGTCACTGGCTTAGTATTGACAGAAATCCTTACTGAGCCACCAATACTATTTCCTGCATCTCCTGTTTCTTCCTTGGAGGTCACCTTTCCACGTACTGTTCTGGCCCAAATCTTCCTTAGTTTATGAAAACGGATTAAATTACAGCCCAGATGGGTAAAACACGATGCCTTTTGGTGTTTAAGATACACCTGTAAAACGCTAATAGGACTCCAGGAGCTGGAGTTAGCCTGATGTTTGGACCTAAGACCCTGACATAGTAGTATCTAGGAGCCCTCTTTCCATGAAGCATCCTTAGTAGTTAGAGTACCATGGTGCACAGAAGAACCAGCAAGGGAGGAAACTAGAGCACAGGTGCAAGTCAACCAATTCATAAGAGAATGTTACGGGGTGACTTGATCACTCTATGTGTACCTACATGGGGAACAAATATTTGATAATGGGCTCTATAATCTAGCAGGCAAAGGTATAACATAATCCAATGGTGGAAATAGAAGCTAGAAATAAGGTATACATTTTTAAGTGAGGGTAATTGGAACAATGTGCCAAATGTCATGATGGATTCTCCATCACTGGCAATTTTTAAATCAAGATTGGATGCCTTTAAAAAAAAAAAAGAGGATATGTTCTAGTTCAAAAGGGATTATTTTGGGGGAGCTCTGTGGCCTATGTTGTTCAGAAGGTCAAAGTAGATCAGGGGTAGGCAACGTACGGCCCGCAGGCTGCGTCCAGCCCATCAGACCTTTTAATCCAGTTCTCGAGCTCCCGCCGGGGAGCGGGGTTGGGGGCTTGCCCCACTCTGCATGTGCTGTGGCTCCATGCAGCTCCCGGAAGCACCAGCATGTCCCCACTCAGGCTCCTACGCGTAGGGGCAGCCAGGGGACACTGCCCCCACCGCAAGCACCAGCTCTGCCACCAGGCCATGGTTCCCTGTCAATGGGAGCTGCGGGGGTGGCACCCACAGACCGGGCAGCGCGCAGAGCTGCCTGGCCACGCCTCTGCATAGGAGCCAGAGGGGAGACATACCGCTGCGTCCTGTAAATGCCGCCCGGAGCCTGCACCTCTGACCTCTCCCATGCCCCAACCCCCTGCCCCAGCCCTGATCCCCCTCTCACCCTCCGAACCCCTTGATCCCAGCCCGGAGCACCCTCCTGCACCCCAAACCCCTCATCCCCAGCCCCACCCCAGAGCCCGCACTCCCAGCCGGAGCCCTCACCCCCCACCCCAGACCCCAACCCCTCCCCCATCCTGGAGCCCCCTCCTGCACTCCGAACTCCTCAGCCTCAGCCCAGAGCCCCCTCCCCTGACCTCCAACTCCCTGCCCCAGCCCAGAGCCCCCTTCTGCACCCTGACCCCTCATTTCTGGCCCCACCCTGGAACCCACACCCCCAGCCCAGAGCCCGTACCCCCTCCCACACTCCAACCCTCTGCCTCATCCTGGAGCCCCCTCCCGTACTCTGAACCCCTCTGCTCAACCCCCAGCCTGCAGCCCCCTCCTGGATCCCAAACCCTCATCGTTGGCCCTACCCTAGAGCCTGCACCTCCAGCCAGAGCCCTCACCCCCTCCCACATCCCAACCCCCCGCCCCAACCCGGAGCCCTCTCCCGCACCCTGAACTCCTCATTTCTGGCCCCATCCCATAGCCTACACCCCCAGGCAGAGCCCTCACCCCCTCCCACATCCCAACCCCCAATTTCGTGAGCATTCATGGCCCGCCATACAATGTCCATACCCAGATGTGGCCCTCAAGCCAAAAAGTTTGCCCACCCCTGGACTAGATGATCACAATGGTCCCTTCTGGACTTGGAATCTATGCATACCGATGGTGAAATCTGACAAATGGCTTGTATCCCATTGTGATGCCCTCCTTTATTCCTCCTTGATGCTTTTATATCACACTGAGGATAGTAGACCAATGGGTTTATCTTGATAGTTTCAGGACCTATGGCAAATTGACATGAGTATCAAACTTTCTGTATATCCAGCACACTACTGCACATAAGATCCTCTTTATTTTCCATCTGCAAATGGGTTAAATGGGCTAGAAATGAGACGAGAGTAGAGCTGAATGGCTACCCTCTCGTTTCATAGACTGCAATCGATTTCTATTTCTGATATTCCATAGGCAGGCTATGGGATTTCCTGGTTAAATTGGCAGGTTGCTGTCTTGTGCACCTGCATCATAGGGGAGAGTGTTGCCCATTAAGCCAACATTGCACAAGCTGCGGGGCTGCCTCCCTCACAAAGATCATAATAACTGAACGCCTTCAACAACTATTTCCACACTCTCACACATCACATACGCATACACCACAGGAACACATCCGGACACCACACACAATACACATTGAGCACATGCGCATGTACAGCCAACACGGGCAAAGGCTGAGAAGATGGGCCTGTCCTCACTCCTGCACAGCTAATCATTTAAAAGGCACTAATTAAAGATTTTTTTATTCGGATCTAATTCGTTTGGTTGGGTTGATTTGTATTTTATCTTCTCTGACATGATTTCTGTGTTGTTTGTTGGTGGGTTTTTTTCTCTTTACAGCCTCAGCTACTGATCCAGGAGAAAGAAACCCAGGAAGGATATCTCCAAGAGAGCAGTGACCTGAATTCTATTTCACCGCCTGCCACAGGAGGTTTGGGATTAGATAAACAGAATTATCACAGGGTTAAAATATACAACCATCCTAACAGTAAACCATGCATATATCCCAGCATCTATAACACCAAATGCTGGGACTCTGCTGGATCTTAGAAACTAAGCAGTGTTGGGTGTGTCAGTACTTGAATGCGAGACCTCCAAGGAACACTGCATCATGTAGGCTTAGCAAACCAGTATATGACACTTCCCTCTGTATCAGTACTGAATATTCCAGGATGCTGTTACAGGCAGAGAGAGGAAGCATTGTACTTCTGGTTTTCCAACAAGTTATGAGACTGAGGTTCTGGCCACTTTGGATGTACTTAAGATCAATCAGAAATTATGGGCTTGATGCATGAATCACTGGATAAAATTCTCTGGGCTGTGTTATGCAAGAAGTCAGTCTAGATGAAGTCCCTTCTGGCCTTAAAAATAGGAGTGAAGGCTCCTCTGCTCTTTTCAGGAGAGTGTGGAAGTTGTTATTGTCATGGATAAATTCCATTCTGGATAATTCCATGCTGCCTCCAGTTCGCTATTCCTCTCCTCTTCCAGTCCTAAGCTCTAGATTAGTATTGTGTGCTGTTAAACGGTTGCTGGGATTTCACCAGAGATGCTAACATTTTAGTGGTGGATGAAATGACAACAGCATTTAGTGTGTATATCTGATTGTAAAGTGCTTTGAGATTCTCCAGGATGAATGGTGCTAGGTAAAAGTAATACCATTGTCATAAAAAACTAGAGATGGGCAACAGCTAAAACCCTGGTTCTGAATACACCAGACCCTTGGAAAAGTTTTAATCCAGATTTGACCTTTGCAGTTTGAGCCAATTTCTCTCACAAAGACTTGTGCAGAATGAAGTTTGCAGGAAGCTGGTCCTTTAATGCTTTCCCTTGAGTGGGTAGGGAAAGGGAACCAGCAAGAGGTAGAAGTTGTCATTAACACTGACATGCGGTCAGCACAGCTGCACCCTCATCCCTTTACCGTTGGTGTCGTTTAACCTGGCGTGCAAAGCAAGCTAACTGACGTCGGGGAGCCAAACCCAATCTTGGTTTCTTAGAAAGTCCCTGGAGATGCCACATGATGAATGCCAAGTTTGTTAACCTCAGTTGTTTGATTCGGTTTCCTCTTTGACTCCTGGTCCCATATCACTTCCTGCCACTAAGTTGCATGATGACATCAGTGCAGCCACAGGCTTATAAGTGATGACCTCACTTCCTGCCCAATTCTCTGTCTTATTTCTGCTTTTCGTAGAGCTGTTAGCATCACCCAAAACCGCAGCCTAGGTGGGTACTTTCCTCTTCCTTTCAGTTTGAGCAGGACTGAGGGCAGTGGCATGTGGAATACATTTCCCTCCTGTTACAGAGACAGGCAGGCACAGATGCATTAGGATAAGCAGATGCTGCAGTGAGTGTGAGATGGCAATGTAGCACGTGGTACTGTAACACAGCCAGCTAGTTACTTCTGTACTTTCTGCTACAGAGATGGGGATGCTTTCTTCTAGTGTGTGCATTTCACTTCCTGGAGGTGCAGAGATTTGTAGCACTGGAGACAGGAAAGCTGCTGTGTCCTGGAGTGAAGTGTGGAAGGTAATACAAAAGCACACATAGTATGAAATCTAATACTCCTCCTCTCGGGAGTAATTCATAACAATTTTAATTCAAACAATAACCTGAAAATGAATCTGGGATGCAGTCTTGTATGTGGAACCTTTAAGCTGGTGATTGGAAAAGAGTCACCGGCTCTGCCTTGCTGGAGACTTTATAGATTCCAGATTCATTCAGGAGTGTGATGCAGCAATAGCTGCTTCCAAACCGTTAGTTTCTGAATGTGAGCCAGTTCCACGCACCTGCAACTAACTTAAAAACTGGGTGCTGTGCTGCTGACAGGATTTGCACTCTCCACACAGAGTGTGACAGCTCTAGCGCAGCTCTGCACTCTCTGATTTGCCACAGAAAAGATTACAATCACCTAGATGTCTATTGTCTTTATTGGGCTTTTGCAGGATGGGACTGAGATGCTGTGATAGGAACGTATCAGGAAGCTTGCACCTTCTAGGAACTGCCCTATGCACAGCTCTAACTGGGGCTGATGGTCCCTTGCGTCGTGATCACTGTATTAAAACACAAATTCAAAAAACAAACCTGGAAATATCCAAATGGATGTGGTCTGGCCTGACTCCTTGCTGGTCTCCTTAATGAGAGCTTGGAGGAGGGAGAGGGAAGTGGAGGGGGAGAATCAGAGAGGAGGGGCTCCTGCAAAAGTGCTGTGGACGAGGCAATGGCGAAGAGTTGGGAGAACTGTTCCAGAAATAGCTATTTGTTTCCTGGGCCTGTGCAGCCTGAATCCTTTCTTTCTGTGATATTCCCAGGGTGCTGATTCTGGGGTTTCCTAACAGCTCATAGATTTTGCTTTGCGTAGATTTCATTAATTTTCAGTTGCCTATTTCTTGTGATGACACCAACTGCAACTCAACCACTGAAGTTTCGCTAGTTGCCCAGGCTGGGTGTTCCTGCCACACCCCTCATGACAGAGTGCTGCTGCCAATGCATGATTAATGAGCCTGACATCACCTACTTCCCCAAAACCACAGAGGAAGCCTTGGCCTGTTTTATTTTTTTATTTCAATAATAAATCATCCTTTCTAGTGAAACACAGGGGAGCAAGAGAAACCCCCAACTCCGCAATCAGTGCTGCCAGGACCTGCCAGAAGCAGGAGGGAAATTTGTATTTTGTTTCCTCCTTGCCCTTCTCCCACCGTTCGCCTCCTCCCTTCAGTCTGGCTGATGGTATGAGAGTTCAGCCCACTGGCAAACTGTTGGGCCACTCCTTTCCCAGGACCAAGCCCAATAGTCATCCCAGCTTTCCCTGAAGCAGGGAGCCAGGTGCAGATCGGGGGAGCTCCCTAATCATGCAGGAGGTCAGACCAGATAACACCAGATGGAAAACTTCACCCAGGGACTCCTGCATCCAGCCCATAACCTCTGACCTTTCTGAGCACACATTCAAGTAATCACTGCAAGGTTCAGGTGTTTATGTGGACTCTGGTTCTGATCCACTACCCACTGCAGTCACTAAGCGTGCTGCCATTGACTTCACTGATCTGGGGATCGAGCCCTTTTTGAGTTCCCCTCAACCCACCGCCTCACAATCCTCCATTCACTTTCTGACTCCCCCTTTCCTTCCTCCCCTCCTCCTCAGCAACCTCAAACAGCTGTGCGACTCCCACTCCATACTCCCCCTACACCCTCCCAGTCCTTCCAGTCTCTCCTGATGTCCCTCCAGTGAAAGCCTGGCACAGGCCACTGAAACCACCCCTGAGCATTGCTGCCCAGGTCCACCTAACTACTGTAGTTCAGGTCTTTGTGCCTTGGGGATTTGGAAGGAGCGCCTCAAGGCTGCATGATGCTCAGGGTTCACCCCATCACACATGGTGCTCGGAATTCTTTAACCTAGTGCTGTCGCTGTAACGGGGAGGTGTGTGGGACTCCAGAGCTCTAACCCCCCCTTTCTCATGCTATCTCCCTTTAGGCGCTCCTGGAAAAGATTCTCATAGGACGGGCAGGACTACAGGCCTCAGGAGATCTCTGAGCACCACCCCAGCTGCACCACAGTAGCACCCTGCCTGCTGATGTCGTACTGAAGCCACAAGGATTAGGAAAACCAACCAACCAACCAACCAATCTTAATTTCACACTTAAAATTCTCCCCCCACCATAACTTTGGCAAAGCCAGAGCCCCTGCTGCCCTCCTGCTCACCCCAGACAGCAATCTCCGGCATGACAGCCAGAAAGCTGTATTGCAGGGGTGGTCAACCTGAGCCTGAGAAGGAGCCAGAATTTACCAATGGAAATTGCCAGAGTCACAGTAATACATCATCAGCTCCCTGCCCCCCACTCCCAGCGCCTCCCGCCCACTGGCAGCCCCACCAATCAGCACCTCCCCCTCCCTCCCAATCAGCTGTTTCGTGGCATGCAGGAGGCTCTGGGGGGGAGGAGCGAGGCATAGCAGGCTCAGGGGAGGGGCAGAGCCAGGGGTTGAGCAGTGAGCACACCCTGGCATATTGGAAAGTTGGCGCCTGTAGCTCTAGCCCTGGAGTCGGTGCCTATACAAGGAGCCGCATATTAACTTCTGAAGAGCTGCATGTGGCTCCGGAGCCACAGAAAAACAGCAGCCTCCTTGTGAAGGGGATTCCCTCACCTGGTTTGTATTAGACCTTTGCAAGGAATTAGGGTTACATTAAGCTCTTAAAAAGCCTTTACAACTTGTAACTTGTGCTGTCAGGAATGGCCATAGTCCCACAGGGAAGGGAAGCTGCCTTAATACCTGCAGACACAGTGCAGGTGACCTAATCACACTGCCACTTTTTGAGCTCACCTAGTAACACCATCAGGAGGAATGGGGCATACACTTCTATTTTCAGGAGAGCAGCGAGAAAGTCCTTGGGGACCAGTTCCTGGATTAGGTTGCTGCTCATTTTCTCGGGCAGTGAAGAATCCTTTCTCCCACTCTCCCCAAATAGAAAAAACAATGGGAATTGCCGTACTGCCATGGGCCAGTGCTTCATCTAGTCAATTCTCCTGGCTTCAGCAGTCTAGAGACCTTGGAGGAAAGTGTAAGACTTGAAAAAGGTGGACTGCTGAGAGGGGGAGGAGGTCTTCCTCCTCTGTTGATAATCTTGCTCCCTGAAGCATTTGGGTTGATGAACCTTATTTTTTATCCTAGCTAGTGTCAGTCCAGGGATTATTTGGGGGGCCATATCCCCACAACCAGTCCACACCCAGGAACAACTCTCAGTGAAGTCAATGAGAATATTTCCTGAGTGAGTACTAGATAAACACAGAGTAAAGACCCCTGGATTCTTAACAGGCATGTCTGCAAGAAAAGGGTTGCTTCTTTACTGAGCCTCATGACTGGTGTTACCAACTCCAAAACCACCTTGTAAATTCAGTCACCCACTGTTGTGTCTGCCTGTTTAGAAACTAAACGTGTGGCATCCTCTGGTGTTGCAATTGTGCATATGAAAATATCTTAATACACTCACATTTCAGGAGTGCCTTGGGACATAATGATAGCTAATCAGTTTTGGGTTATTGCAAGTGACTGTTGGTCTCATGCTTCTGTGCCAGATTTGATCTAATTCTTGGGGTTCAGGGTGTTTTTAATATCCAGTCCCACCCAGTGGAAACCCACTGATATTTTCCATCCATTGGAATAGATGCCTGCCTCATAAAATAGGCGGAGTAGATATTTCAATTATATGGGACAAGATATAAAACTGGACAGCTTTTACACTCAAAAAATATTTAATAGGACATAATTGGCTATATATGTAGGGAAGCAACAGCAGAAACCTGTGAAATGACTGGATTTATTGAGCTCAAATGTTAATCTTTTACCAAAGATCTGTTCCTTTAGCAGGTAATTATTTCACATAGGAAAATCCCTGTAGCTTTTTAGGAGGAATGAATAACAGAATGTGGGGCCTTTCACCTCTAGGTCCTGAGATCAAATCAAATCCAACATAATAGAAGTTAATGGAAGTTTGGCACCTAAATACCTTTGGAACTGGGCCTAAGACCCTGATCCTGTAGTTAACTCCCTTGCTGTAATAGTTGTTTCTGTCTAATGGTTGCTTTATGGTAGTCTATTTGAAATGAGTTAGATGGACTTAACAGAGTTCCTAGTGGAACACCACATCACATGTCAAGTATCAGGGGGTAACCGTGTTAGTCTATATCTACAAAAACAACAAGGAGTCTGGTGGCACCTTAAAGACTAACAGATTTATTTGG
>NW_020664583.1:9164911-9171756 GCF_002925995.2 Terrapene triunguis
CCCCCTCCCTCCCAGGCTTGAGAGCCTGGGAGGGAGGGCGAGTAGTGGCGCGCGAATCAGCTGTTTCGCGTGCCGTGGCAGCAGCAGCGGAGGTGAGCCAGGGCGGCGGGGGCACATTTTTAGGGGCGGCATTCTGGCGCCGGCCATGCCGCCCCTAAAAATGTGCCGCCCCAAGCACCAGCTTGTTTTGCTGGTGCCTAGAGCCGGCCCTGTCCCAGATATACAGAGAGAAAATTTTAGCCTTGCAAAGTTGCCATGAAAATTTATCAGCACAGGCACAAAAACTGCCCCGGACTATGATGCTGATGCAAACTGATGAGAAAGGAAGGAATAATATTTCACTCACCCATATTTTTCTTGTAGGTATTCTTGCTGAAATAGTCCATCTTCCCCAGCTGGACAAAATAACATTTGTGGTTGCCACCATCCCTCTCCCTGAGTGCAATGATGGGGCATTGGAAGGGGAAGGGTGAGCATGTTTCCCGCTGCATTTTCCTTAATTTTTTTTAGATACCTTCACTGCTTACCACTTTTAACTATTCCCAAACCTGACTGCAGTGGCATAATGGGCGAGATTCATATTTTTGGTACATTCCATGTTCTTCTGAGTTCAGGTACTGGAGCTGGGCTTCATATCAGGTGGATACAATCATCCAGTTGTGGCTCATCTCACATTTCAAAGGCTATGCTGAATGGACACAGAAATCCATTTCAAGTTCTTGACTACAAGTGAATTAACAGACTGTAGGAGTTCTCTGTCTGCCAGACTCTAAATGCTGATTTAGCTAATATTTTTCATCTGTGAGTGTGACAGGCAAAATACCAGACTGGGATTTTCTCTTCATCTGAAATGGATTTGGGGTAAGAACTTGTACAATATGTGGTCTGGTTAATTATTGTATCATGATTGATGTTCAGGCATTTCTCAGTACATTATCTAGATCTTTCTCAGTTGGTAGGCATGCACAAAGACAAGGAAAAGAGACTGGCTTTTGTTTTAACACAAATGACTGAGAAATCTGGTTAGTTTCAGGTGGGGAGGGCAGCTCCCCTTGGGCCACATCAATGTCCTCTGTCTTGTAAAACGGGTCAATCTTTGCTACCTCTTGCTGTCTCACTCAGCAACCACAACAGAAAAAGTCACCATAAAAGCATGGCTATATTGGGACCAACAAGCAGAATTCTATATTGTTGGGAGATAATCTGTGTCTGCTCCTTTTAAGAGTCGGGTGCTGTGAAAAACCTACCTGTACTTTTTGTTTCAATGTTTATGTAGAGACTGGGGGTGAAAACCTGGCTGAAGTTAATAGCAAAATTGCTGTTGTCTTTAATGGAGCCAGGATTTCACCCTATAGCTTTATTAGTTCTTAGAAAAAAAATAGAATGCTTTTTATTCCCCACATTTGACTTTTCAGTCTATGCAAAACAATGGGCCTGAACCAAAACCCTGCATCTAAACATATGAATTTGTAATCTTTGCAATGCAATCAGATCAAATATAGCAAGTTTTGCAATCAAATCAAAATAACTACAAGAAAGACAGGTTCATTTTGCAAAATCTCATTAGCCAGGTTATGATTTTGCAGAATAAAAATTGAGAATAAAAAATCCACATCCCATTTTATCTGTGCTCTAAAGTTTGGTAGGATCAGATAAATGGTTCTGGTTTTGGCCCATGGATAAAGATAATGTTAATTTGGGATTAGCTTTTAATTTTGTTAATAAAGATGTAAGTCACACAGCACCTCTGGGTTCAGTTTTCGTGTTCTTTGTGCTTTCTCTTTGAGTGATAAACCCAGGGAGAGTACATGGCATTTGCAAACCACAGGACATCTGAGCTTTTCTTCCTTCACCTTAAACAAAGATTATAAAATAATAATTGGTCTGTATTGCACAAACCCTCGGGTCTACACAAAAATGATAGATAATGAACTCCAGGGAATGCAGCATAAGAACGAATAGGCAAGTCACTTAAGCCAAATTTTCAAAGTCGGGTGCCTAAAGTTAGACACCTAAATCCTTATTTATCAGCATCTTCTGATAAAAAGACAGTAAATTTAAAGGTGCATAAACTGGAATTGGTTTAATCAGAGTAACAATTAATTCTGCTTTCCCCTGAACAAATGCACGCTTCCCACAATTTATTGCATACTGCACACATCCCACAATAAAAGTAATTCTGTAGCTCTTTGTACAACTAATTCTGCTCACATACACACACAGGCTCACCAGTTAATTCTACAGCCTGCTGATCAGTCCTTCACCCCCACACAACTCCCCAACAAAGCATGTGTCCCCAGTCAGTCCTACCTCTCCATCAGTTCTGCCCCCATACGCTATCCTTCATCCTAATCAATCCTGTTCCCAAACACATCTCTTTACAGGGTCTGTGGCTGACAGAGTGGCAGCAGCCCTGGACGGCTCTTCACCATCCTCCCGGAAAGAGGTGGTGATGTGGGGCTGCAACTGAAGCCCTGGGAGAGGAGAGCTGCTTCTTCCTCCTCTGCCAGGACAGGCTGTTTGTTCCCAAGGCTGGAGCATTCCAGGAAAGCTCCAGCCCTGTGCTGGCAAGAGCAATGCCTGTTTCTCATGCTAATAGACAAGCTGGTCCCTAAGTATGTACAGCAGCTCTGATTGGCTGTCATTCCCCAAAAGGCAGGGAAATAGGGCAGAGAGCCAATTGTATGGGGATTTTCCCCTTAGATTTAGAGTTTTCCCTGTACACCCTGAAGCCCAGCTTGGTTTTATGCCTACTATGAACATCTTCCGTCCCTGCATAGGTCTGCCCTTCATTTCTGCACAAGTCAGGGGGACCTAAAGCTGGAGTGGGAGGTAGAGCAGAAAAGGAACCAGTAACTCTGCAGCATTTTCCCCCCGAGCCCTGATTCACGGCTCAGAGGGAGCTTGTCAGCTATACCTCTGCAGGGTTTGGGCTGCCTGGGTCAGGAAGGGCTGCAAATATGGTGGAAGGGCAAGGGGAGCCACTGCGGGATGCAGCCTTCATGGTCTCTAAGGTCAGAAGGAACCATTGTGATCATCTAGTCTGACCTGTTGTGTAACATAGACTGGAGAATTTATCAAAAATAATCCCTAGAGCAGAGCTCTTAGAAAAACAGCCAATCTTGATTTCAAAATTGCCAGTGATGGAGAATCCACATCAACCCTTGGCAAATTGCTCCAAAGGTTAATTACTCTCAATGTTAAAAATGTGTGCCTTATTTCCTATCTGAATTTGTCCAGCTGTCAGGAGCTGGTTGAATGCTCCGGGTGAAAAGCACCGCCTCACGGCAACACTCTGGGATATACCACTTAATGGTGAGAGTCCACAGGCTGCTTTGCCTAGCGGCAGTATCACAGAGTAGTGTCACCCACTGGCAAGAGTCCAAGGGCCACCTTCCTGGCAGCAATATCACAGGATAGTGTCACCTACTGGTGAGCATGAGGATAGGAGAGGAGGGTAACCCTGGCCCACCCTAGTCCACTGGGTTCTGACCCAGGACCCTTTGAAACACTATCCTGACACAGGGTTGAGGTGCCAATACCCCCAAGTGCATTCCCTAGGTCACTTCCTGCTTTCTTTCCAGTCCCTCTGAGGTCATCTCAGAGTTGGACATGGGATCCCTCTTGTGTTCCCTCTGATTCAGCTTCAAAGTCTCCTCCACTGACAACAGCAAGTCATCCCCTGCAATTCCCCTGGGCAACTGGCTTCCCACAGCACAGCTGGGAGATGGCTTAGAATCCCAACAGCTTCCCAGCAGGAGGCCACTGCTCCCAACTGCCCTCCTCCTCAGTCAGCCCAGTGTTGTGCTGCTCCCTTTTCAATGTTCCCTCCCCTGGGAGCATGTCCAACAGGGGCAAAAGGGCATGGCCTCTTGTGTCCAGAGCCTCCCCTCTCCAGTGCAGGGTTGATACACCCCATCACACAAGCTTCAACGTTCAGTCATTGAATCATGTTATGCCTTTCTCTGCTAGACTGACGAGCCCATTATCAAGTAATTGTTCCCCATGTAGGTAACTAAATTGAGTTCCTTGAGTCTATCACTATAAGGCATGTTTTCTAATCCTTTAACAGAGATGACAAGGGTTGGCTGTCCTTAAGGGTATGTCTACACTACGGGATTAATCCGAATTTATATAATTCGAATTTGTAAAACAGATTGTATAAATTCGATTGTATGCGGCCACACTAAGCACATTAATTCGGCGGTGTGCGTCCATGTACCGGGGCTAGCGTCGATTTCTGGAGCGTTGCACTGTGGGTAGCTATCCCATAGCTATCCCATAGTTCCCGCAGTCTCCCCTGCCCATTGGAATTCTGGGTTGAGATCCCAGTGCCTGATGGGACCAAAACATTGTCGCAGGTGGTTCTGGGTACAGCCTCACCCCTCCCTCCCTCTCTCCCTCCCTGCATGAAAGCAACGGACGGCAGACAACCATTTCGCGCCTTTTTTCCTGGGTGAACACTGCAGACTCCATACCACGGCAAGTATGGAGCCCGCTCAGCTCAAGACAGCAGTCATGAACATTGTAAATACCTCGCGCCTTATCGTGCAGTTTATGCTGAACAAGAACCTGGAAAACCAGGCGGAGAGGAGCAGGCAACAGCAGTGCGGTGACGACAGTGATGAGGATATAGACATGGAATTCTATCGAACCGCGGGACCCGGTGCTTTGGAGATCATGCTGTTAATGGGGCAGGTTATAGGCATGGAACGCCGATTCTGAGCCCGTGAAACAAGCACAGACTGGTGGGACCGCATAGTGTTGCAGGTGTGGGACGATTCCCAGTGGCTGCGGAACTTTCGCATGCGTAAGGGCACTTTCATGGAACTTTGTGACTTGCTTTCCCCTGCCCTGAAGCGCCAGAATACCAGGATGAGAGCAGCCCTCACATTTGAGAAGCGAGTGGCAATAGCCCTGTGGAAGCTTGCAACGCCAGACAGCTACCGGTCAGTCGGGAATCAATTTGGAGTGGGCAAATCTACTGTGGGGGCTGCTGTGATGCAAGTAGCCAAAGCAATCACTGAGGTGCTGCTACACAAGCTAGTGACTCTGGGGGATGTGCAGGTCATAGTGGATGGCTTTGCTGCAATGGGATTCCCTAACTGTGGTGGGGCGATAGATGGAACCCACATCCCTATCTTGGCACCGGAGCACCAGGGTACCCAGTACGTAAACCGCAAGGGGTACTTTTCAATGGTGCTGCAAGCACTGGTGGATCACAAGGGACGTTTCACCGACATCAACGTGGGGTGGCCGGGAAGGGTTCATGATGCACGCGTCTTCAGGAACACTAATCTGTTTAAACGGCTGCAGCAAGGGACTTACTTCCCGGACCAGAAAATAACCGTTGGGGATGTTGAAATGCCTATAGTTATCCTTGGGGACCCAGCCTACCCCTTAATGCCATGGCTCATGAAGCCATACACAGGCAGCCTGGACAGGAGTCAGGAGCTGTTTAACTACAGGCTGAGCAAGTGCAGAATGGTGGTAGAATGTGCATTTGGCCGTTTAAAAGCGCGCTGGAGATCGCTACTAACTCGCTCTGACCTCAGCCAAAGAAATCTCCCCATTGTTATTTCTGCTTGCTGTGTGCTCCACAATCTCTGTGAAAGTAAGGGGGAGACCTTTATGGCAGGGTGGGAGGCTGAGGCAAATCGCCTGGCTGCTGATTACGCGCAGCCAGACACCAGGGCGATTAGAAGAACACACCAGGAAGCGCTGTGCATCAGAGAAGCTTTGAAAACCAGTTTCATGACTGGCCAGGCTACAGTGTGAAATTTCTGTTTGTTTCTCCCTTCATGAAAACCAGCCCCCTTTATTGACTCATTCATTCTCTGTAAGCAACCCACCCTCCCCCCAGCTTTATTTCAAAGGTAATAAAGTCACTATCGTTTAAAAATCATGTATTCTTTATTAAGTGATTATAAACATAGGGAGAGAACCAAGAAGGTAATCTGGGTGAGGTTTGGGAGGAGGATAGGAGGGAAGTCTAAGGCCACTGATCAAATTCAATATAATGACAGCCTTTTGGTTGGGCTGTCCCCTGGGGTGGAGTGAGAGGGTGCACGGAGCCTCCCCCCCCACGTTCTTACACGTCTGGGTGACGAGGATATGGAACATGGTGAGGGGGGAGGGAGGTTATACAGCGGCTGCAGCGGCAGTCTGTCATCCTGCTGCCGTTCCTGAAGCTCCACCAGACGCCGGAGCATGTCCGTTTGCTCACGCAGCAGCCCCAGCGTTGCAGCCTGCCACCTCTCATCTCGAGCGTCCCTCAAGACCTCACGTTCACTGGCATCTTTCCTAAATTTAGATACAGTGTCCTTCCACTCATTCAAATGAGCTCTTTCATTGCGGGTGGATTTCATTATTTCTGTGAACATGTCGTCTCGCGTCATCTTTCTACGACGCCTTATCTGAGATAGCCTTCTGGACGCAGAAGGGAGGCTTGAAACATTTGCAGCTGCTGGAGGGAGGGTTGAAAAAAAGTAGAGAAGTTTTTAAAATGATACATTTTACAGAACAATGCTTATACTCTTTCATGGTGAACACTATTCACATTACATAGCACATGTGATTTCAGTACAAGGTCGCATTTTCCATCTTATTGAGTGCCTGTGGCTTTGGTGTTAGAGATCACAGACGCAGGTCCGGGCAACAGAATTCAGCTTGCAGGCAGCCATGGTAAGCCATTGTCTTTCGGCTTCTGCGCCCTCCTTTCCAGCATACCAATCAAAGCCTGTTGACTGCTGAGGTTTTCCTGTTAACCTTCAGCAGCAGAAAACAAACTAACCCCCCCAACATCCAATTCTCTGGGATGATCGCTGTATCCCTCTCCCCACCGC
>NW_020664583.1:9171856-9236168 GCF_002925995.2 Terrapene triunguis
GCTAACTGCAGGGAAGGATTTCTTATCAGCCACAGGCAAACAGCCCAGTAGGAACGGCCACCTCTGTCCCCTTAATTAAGTTCCCGTATTTCAAGCAGGTTACCATGAGCGATATCACTCTCCTGAGGATTACACAGCAAGATAAAGAACGGATGTTGCTTGAATGCCAGCAAACACCGGGACCATACGCTGCCTGGCTTTGTCAGGCAATGATACCAGATTACTTGCTGCAAGCTTGGCGTGGTCAAGTGTCCTACCATGGAGGACGGAATAAAGCGGCACTGCCCAGAAACCTTGTGGCAAGGCTTTTGGAGTACCTCCAGGAGAGCTTCATGGAGATGTCCCTGGAGGATTTCCGCTCCATCCCCAGACACGTTAACAGACTTTTCCAGTAGCTGTACTGGCTGCGAATGCATCCCAAGTCCTCAGGGCAAAATAATCATTAAAAAACCTTGCTTTTAAACCATGTTTTATATTTTAAAAGGTAAACTCACCTGAGGTCCCTTCCATGGGGTCATGGTCTTGGCTACTGGCTTGGGAGGGTACTTCAGTCAGGCTGAGAAAAAGCTCCTGGCTGTTGGGGAGAACGGAGTGCTGGGTGCTCTCTGCAAGATCCTCCTCCTCCTCCTCCTCCTCTTCCCCATCCTCAGAATCCTCAGGTGTAGAGACTATCCGAGACCCGGTTTGCACGATCACAGGTGGGGTAGTGGTGGCGGCCCCCCTTAGAATTGCATTCAGCTCTGCGTAGAAGCGGCATGTCCGCGGCTCTGACCCGGAGCGACCGTTTGCCTCCTTTGTTTTTTGATAGGCTTGTCTGAGCTCCTTCACTTTCACGCGGCACTGATCTGAGTCCCTATTGTGGCCTCTCTCCATCATGCCTTTGGAGATTTTTTCAAAAGTTTTGGCATTTCGTCTTTTGGAACGAAGTTCTGCTAGCACTGAATCCTCTCCCCATACAGCGATCAGATCCAGTACCTCCCGTGCGGTCCATGCTGGTGCTCTTTTTCGATTATCAGCCTGCATGGTTACCTGTGCTGATGAGCTGAGGTATCTGTGGTATCTGTGGTCACCTGTGCTCTCCACGCTGGGCAAACAGGAAATGAAATTCAAATTTTCCTGGGTCTTTTCCTGTCTACCTGGGCAGTGCATCCGAGGTCAGATTGCTGTCCAGAGCGGTCAGTGGTGCACTGTGGGATAGCTCCCGGAGGCCAATACCATCGATTTGTGGCCACACTAACCCTAATTCGAATTAACAAAATTGATTTTGGCGCTACTCCGCTCGTCGAGGTGGAGTACAGAAATCGATTTAAAGTGCCCTTTAATTCGAACTAAATGGCTCCGTTGTGTGGACGGGTGAAGGGTTAATTCGAATTAATGCTGCTAAATCCGAATTAATCCCGTAGTGTAGACCAGGTTTAAGAGTGAGATTTACAGCCCCAAAAAGAGAGATTAAATGACAAAGTGAGACTTTCCAGATGGCGTGTTAGGTCATTGCTCGGGGCGGTGCTAGGAGAGGCTTGTGGGAGCTTTTTATAGCCACCCCAAAATTTGCCTTATCCCGCCTGTAGCTGCCACTCTCCAGCCACCCAGGTCTGAAGGCAGAGCATAGAGAGTGGTGGCTGCTGGCTGGGCGCCTAGCTCCAGCAGCAACACAGAAGTAAGCCTGGGCAGAGGGTTGGGGGGCCCAAGATCAGCCCCATCCCATGACCCTGCCCACTGGAGTATGCCGCCCAGGCCAGGAGGAGGGTCTAGGATTCCCCACAGTGGCCTGTACTGACCCGCTTCAGCCCAGGCTCCTGGGCCCCACCCTCCATGTTTGCTGCTCCCTGAGGCCTCTGTCAGCCCTGGAGCCGGGTCCCTGCCTAGGCAGCTCTTACCAGCTATGACCAGCCAGTGCCCTACACTGCCCAGCTCAGCTCTGGCTTCCAGCCTCTAACCTGGCCAAGGCCACAGATGAGGACAGGGCCAACAGAGGGGTGGGGCCTCATGCCGAGGGAAGGTGCAGCCCTCACAGTTTTCTGTCTGGCCCACCTCAGCCAGTTAATAACCCCTGGTTTAGGCACACAGTCAATGGACAAACCGAGAGAAATATTCAAAAATAAACTGTTTTATGTACACCTAATAAAAAAGAAAACTGTTTTATCAATACAACAATATGCTTATTTTGCATATCACCTTGTCCTAGTGATCATCCATTTGAAAAACACTTTAAAAGTACAAATACTATTTGGTTCATTATTATTGCTCATGTTACATTTACAACAAACTAAAATAATCAGATTCCAAAATAAATAAATGCAAAATAAATTAATTAAAACTAAATAATTAAAATAAACCACAACCAAATAATACATTGCATAAATATAAAAATAAATTTAATTTAATTAATTTGAAGCTAACAAACCGTAGATAAAGGATTCAGATTCCACATTTCTTTTAATATCTAATTTGGTTTCACGTTTTATTACATTGCCATGAAACCCCCTTTGCTGTTTTTATAACTTCTTTTGGTGGCTCAAACTTGTACCATGGCTCAGGATTTGCCATCTTCATTTGGATAATAGAGGCCAGCGGCCCTTCTAGTCCAAGGTTTGGTCTGAATGGTGTCTTATTCTTTCGAACAAGACTGAACGCTCTTCTTCCCTGCATTTGAGTGGGGTAAAGCTAAGACAAGCCTGGCAACTGTGAACAGTAATGGGAACTTGAGAAAACCTAATTTAAAAAAAGAAGTCTTGCCTGCTACTGGGACAATGAAGGGCCATGGATTTGTCCAGTATGGTTTAAATTTTGAACTGGATTTTGCAGAACCTGCAATCTTTCAATCAAGTCCTGCTTGTTTTTTGGGCCAACTCATTTTTTTGACCATTAAGTATTCACACACACAACCATACCTCACCTCCGGATAGCCTCCTCTCTTGGGCCTGTAGTCTCCATGGTTACCACAGTACACAAGCTTAGAAAGCAGCTTTCCAAGATCCAAGCCCTATGCCTGAGGCCCCAGGTATATTGTTGTCTCTTTCAGCCCCTGAGTAAAAGTATTTTAAATCTTTGTATATTTACTCAAAATGAGTGAGATAAGTTTAGGAATATGTGTGAGAGTGAGATAGCGTGCTAACGAGTGAGTCTCACACCCAGTGAGTGAGACTTGTCATGTCTGCCTTTAGTCATTCTCCTGGCTCTTCTCTGAACCCTCTCCAAGTTACCAACATCCTTCTTGAATTGTGGGCACCAGAACTGTACACAGTATTCCAGCAGCGATCGCACCAGTGCCAAATCACCTCTCTACTCCTACTTGAGATTCACCTTGTAAGAGGGTTGAATTAGGCCAGGTGGGTCCAATCAACCAATTAAGCAGTGAGCAGGGGAGAGATTTCGGCTAGGAGGAGCCACTAATTAGGAGCAGGCTTAGCTGGACAGGAATAGGAGGGGCCTGTGTAAAGCCCAGGAGCTGGGGGCTGCTGGGAAGCAGGCTGCAGTCACTCTCTGGGAGCAGTGTTTAGGTCTGTAGAGGGTAGGTCATGGTTATTTCCTGTAGAGGGGATTGGGAGGTTTGTGAACCCAGAGCAGGGGAAGTGGCTCAGCGGAAAAGCAGCAAAGAATAGGAGTCAGGGCCGGCTCCAGGCACCAGCTAAAGAAGCAGGTGCTTGGGGCGGCCAGTACCAAGGGGCGGCACTCTGGCTGCTATTGGGGCGGCATGTCTGGGGTCTTCGGCGGCAATTCGGTGGCGGGTCCCTCAGTCCCTCTGGGAGCGAAGGACCTGCCGCCAAATTGCTGCCGAAGAGTGGAGTGGCGTGATCGCACTGCTGCGGCTTTTTTTTTTTTTCCCCGCTTGGGGCGGCAGAAAACCTGGAGCCGGCCCTGATAGGAGTGCAGACGTTGGCTGCTGATTAAAGGGCCCCTGAGCAGGAATCCAGAGAAGAGAGTGGGCCTGGGTTCCCCTACCAGCCACTGGGAATGTGGCACCGACCAGGTAGAGGACAGCGGACTGCCTGGATGTGACATTCTATACCTTGGGGGAGTGTGATATAACCCCCATATTCCTTACTTTCATATAATCATGATCTTATGTATAAAGCATGCCTTGTAAGGTATCAGGGCAAAGGTTATGATCTGCTGAAAGTCATTTCTCTATCCATATATATATATGGATAGAGAATATATCATTAATGCATATGAAGTTATGAGAATTGTGTAATATGTTGTCACTAAAACATGCTGTAAGTTGGGGGAATCAGCCAGATATTAGCTCCCCAGAGGCAACAGCACGGAAAGTAACCAACGCCTGGGTGGGGTGTCAAACAACCCATCAACAGCCATTGTCCAACAAGGGAGTTGCAATGCAATGACTCACCTGCATGAGGCCACACCAGGGGAATTGCTCAACCTTGCTTGGAGAAACTCAGTAATGCTCACCTGACAGGGGGTAAAGCCAAGAGGGAAGAAAGGACATGATAAAATAGGGAGACATTTGGCATGCTCTCTCTTTCTCTCTTCCACCTATGTCTACAGAAACCACACCAGACTGGAGCGCTGATCAAAGGGGAGAGCCTGGCTTAAGAGCAACCAGCGGTGAAAAGCATCTAAGTTTGTAAGGGCACTGAAAGTGTTAAGATCAGTTTAGAATGCATTTTGCTTTTATTTCATTTGACCAAATCCAACTTGTTACCCTTTGACTTATAATCACTTAAAATCTATCTTTATAGTTAATAAGTTGTTTGTTTATTCTACCTGAAGCAGTGTGTTTGGTTTGAAGCATGTCAGAGGCTCCCCTTGGGATAACAAGCCTGGTACATATCAATTTCTTTGTTAATTGATGAACTTATATAAGCTTGCAGTGCCCAGGGGGCATAACTGGACACTGCAAGATGGAGGTTCCTAGGGTTGTGTCTGGGACTGGAGATATTGGCTAGTGTCATTTGGTTGCAAGTAGCTGGGAGCAGCTTACATGCTACAGGCTGTGTGTGGACAGTCCAGGAGCGGATGTTCATAGAATCATAGAATAGAATCATAGAATATCAGGGTTGGACAGGACCTCAGGATGTCATCTAGTCCAACCCCCTGCTCAAAGCAGGACCAATCCCCAGACAGATTTTTGCCCCAGATGCCTAAATGGCCCCCTCAAGGATTGAACTCACAACCCTGGGTTTAGCAGGCCTATGCTTAAACCTGAGCTATCCCTCCCCACAAAAAATATGGAATGCTTCATGAATTTGCATGTCATCCTTGCGCAGGGGCCATGCTAATCTTCTCTGTGTCGTTCCAATTTTAGTATATGTGCTGCTGTTCTCACAGCAGAGCAGGGTAAGGCTGGCTCCCAGAGTCAAGGATTGGAGTGACCTAGCAGATCACCAGTCCGGATAACACCAGAGGGGAACGTCATACTGGAACAATTTGTCCTGGAAAGACTTTGTTACTCCTCACATCTGCAAGGGGAAACACATGTGGTGACCTGGCCGCAGGGCCAAGTCACGAAGAGGGAGCCCCTTGAGGGGCAGATGGCGAGAGAACACCGGGATAGACACCATAGGAGGTGGGCACAATGCCTGGCCAGAGCTAATCCCCAGGACGGCCAGGAGGAGGCGCCACCAGCCGTGAGTGGACCCTGTGACACACCTTTTTATGCAACCAAGGATTGCATTAGTCCTTTTAGTCACAGCATTGCACTGGGAGCACATATTCAGCTGATTCTCCACCACAACCCCCAAATCTTTTTCAGAGTCACTGCATGCCAGGATAGACTCCACCATCCTGTAAGTATGGTCTACATTTATTGTACCTAGATCAGGGGTTCTCAAACTACATTGCACTGCGACCCCCTTCTGACAACAAAAATTACTCCACAATCCCAGGAGTAGGGGCTGAAGCCTGAGCCTGCCCAAGCCCCACTGCCCAGGGTTAGGGGGCCAAACTAAAGCCTGAGCCCTGCTGCCCCAGGCAGGGAGGCTAAGGCCAAAGTCAAAGCCCAAGGGCTTCAGCCCCAGGCAGGGGGCCTGTAATCTGAGCCCCACCACCCAGGGCTGAAGCTGTTGGGCTTCGGCTTTGGCCCTGGGCAGTGGGGCTCAGGCTTCAGCCCCACCCCCAGCAAGTCTAATGCCAGCCATGGCGACCCCATTAAAACAAAGTCCTGATCCACGGTTTGAGAATCACTGTCCTAGATGTATACGTTTATATTCAGCCATATTAAACCACATATTGTTTTCTTGCTCTATACTTACCAAGAGAATCCGCTGACTATGCATCAGTGACCTGTCCTCTTCATTATTTAGCCACTCCCCCCAACGTTTGTGTTATCTGCAAACATTATCAGTTAGTTTATATTTTCTTCCAGGTCATAACGTGTTAAGTAAAAGTGTTAAATAGCGTAGTGCCAAGAACCAATCCCTGCAGGACCCCATTCGAAACACATCCACTCAATGATAATTCCAATTTATATTTACATTTTGAGACCTCTCAGTTAATAGCTTTTAATCTATTTAACGTGTACCATGTCAATTTTATATCGTTTTGATTTTTTTATCAAAACGTCATGCTGTACCAAGCCAAATGGCTTACAGAAGTCTATTACATCAATACTATTACCTTTATCAACCAAACTTGTAATCTTGTCAAAAATATGTAAGTTTTAAACAGGCTCTACTTTCTGTAAACCCATGTTTATTGGCATTAATTATAGTACCTTCATTCTTAGTTAATGGAGTCCTCTAACAGCCACTCCATTATCTTGCCTGGGATTGATGTCAGATTGATAGGCCTATAATTACCCAGGTCACCCTATTTACCCTTTTTAAATATTAGTAAAACATTTGCTTTCTTCCAGTCTTCTGGAACTTCCCCAGTGTTTGAAGACTTATTGAAAATCAGCATTAGCAGTCCAACAAGCTCCTCAGCCAGCGTTCTTTAAAACTCTTGGATGAAAGTTAGCTGGACTTGCTGATTTTAAAAATATTTAACTTTAGTAGCTGCTGTTTAATATCCCCATGAGATACTACAGGAATGGAAAGAATGTCATCATCAGATGACATGACAATCTGTTTTTCCCCCAAATACAGAACAGAAATATTTATTAAACACTTCTGCCTAGTCTATGTTGTTATTGATAATTCTATCATTTCCATCTAGTAATAGACAAATATATTAAGATTCATTTTGTTACTAATATAGTTAAAAAACCCTCCTTGTTGTCCTTAACTCTGCTGGCTGTAGATTTCGCCTTGTGTCCTTTTGCTTCCCTTATCAATTTTCTATAATTCCTATGGTCTCTGCAACCCTGGTAGATAGTCTAGTGTATATCAGCAAGGGACTCTCAGTGCTTCTTCAAGCAGTATTCATCCCCACTTTTTTTGCAATCTCAGAGGGATTTATTATTGGTATGAGTGGGGATGTCAATGAGAATGTAGCTTGTCCAGAAGCTGGGCTGCCAGAGCACACAGCTCCAACCACAGAAGCCCTGGCTTCTACACTCCTTGATCATGCATCCTTGTGATCTGCAATGTGGGATGTCTTACCCCACTGTTTGCTCTCCCCCAGAGAAAAGCATACAGGAAAAACTCTGCAAGTTCAATCTTGTCGATTTGGTCAATCCCAACTTGTTGATATTTTTTCTCATGGAGGGGGAGTGTTTCTGGTCAAGTATTCAGTGTCTAGTACAGTGCTTGGAACATGATGATTCAGCATGCATTGGGTATATGTGCTCAGCCATTTTTCTTGAAAAATGAAAAGGAAAGAAAAAAAGACTAAAAATCATGCCAGATTTCATGTAAATACTTTAATTACATCTGAATGCTTAAAACTTGAGTTAAATTACACCATAACACATCTACTAAATTATACGTATACATCCAGTACCCTGTAAGGAGGTGCTATTACACTAAAAGAATGCTAAAGCCCAGCCAATAGTGGTAATATTCTTTTAGTCTTGTTATCTGTATTACATTGATTTAAGGGCCCCCAGCACAGGACAGAGTCCCCTTATATAAGAGAACTGTTTGAATCTGAGAGAAATTCTGTCCATTCATTATATAATATAGGTCTTACCCCCTAATACATGGCAAGGTATGGGTTTGGTTCCAGATACACAGCAAGTGCATCACTCAGCAACTGCCTGAGAAGTGCAAGGATGGGGTTCACAGAGCTTTGCAAAGCATATTGTTGCTTTTAGGAAATACTCCTTGTTACAGTTTTGTGTATTGAATCAAAGAATTAAAAAAATTCACTTCAGTGATAAGGAGTCTTGAAAAAGGTTCCCCTAAAAAGAAAAAGCCAAAGTTATTTAGTTTTAAAATCGTTCAGAAGCCCTAAGGCCTGCCAAGCCCCAGTGGGCCTTACAGCAACAGCTGAAATCTACAGAGGAGAAATCTGACAACTCAGTTGCTGGCAGCCATCTCTGAGCAAATGGAAAGAGATGCTGGTTCTCGTAAAGTGTGTGATGTGTTTGGTTCAGATTCTCACCTGGGGTAAAATCAGTGTAGCTGCATTGAAGCCTCCAGGGCTCAAAACCTCAAAGTGGAGCTTGGCTGTATTACACCAGCTGAGGATCAAGCTTATTTCCATACACCACACCCTGTTGTGAGCAATCCTTTTGGAGTGGGAACACTAATGGCAGCCTGTAGCTGAGGTGCTGGGATGCCTTTTTGTAGATTCCAGTTGTCTTCTGGCTATACACTAAGGGCCATTTTCCCAAGGACAGCTACAGACTCCAGGATCAAACAGGTTCCAAGAATTCTCAAGCTTTACCTGGGAGGGGAAGTTTAAAAAAATAAAACCCCAAAAAGGCTCAGTCCTGCAAAATCTTATGCAGGTGAGTAGTGTCAGTGAATACTCTGGTGGGTAAGGACAAGTTGCATGAGAAGGGGCTACAGGATTGGGCCCATAAGCAGGAAAGGTATTTGTACATATGAAAGGGGGAAATTTGTAGGAAAATGATTTGAGGGAGGGTACACTGGCCAGCAAGTCCCGACTTGTGCAGTTCTACTGAATACCTAAACTGCTGGACATTCTGCCAGCCAGTCACCTGCCTCGTTGCATAATGCCCACTTTCTAAATATAGGTATGCATTCAGATTTTGGCTGTCAATTTAAAGAGAGCTCTTTACTTTGAGAGTCATTTAGTTGGCTCTCTCTGCACTGGAGCTCCTGGGCAGAAGGCAGTTCTGCTTGACAAATGCATGTGCTAAAAGAAAACCAATAGATGGTGCATCAACTGTGATGGACACATGCATGTGCTGCATACACCAGGTCTCAAACTTATTGGTGGGACAGCTGGATCTCTTGAATATATCTATATAGATCCATAGGTACAGACCCATCGCCTGGTATTACAATCTACCTTTGGCATGAATATATCAATCAGGACTTTTGCCCAGGGAGTGGAGGGAATCACTGAGGTTAGAATATCATGGACAGGCAGGGGCTCTCTGATTTGCTAGGTTCCGCCAGTTTCCCATTTCAATTTCAGGCTTGGAGAATGGAGCAGGAAAGATAGGGTAGTTGTCTTATGATCTGGCTATGTTGGGGAACATGGGTGAAGGAAAACTTACAGACAGCCTGTATTTATACTTTCCTACTATCATTGCTTAGGTCCTGCTACTTGCTTTTGATGTTCTCCCTGCAGTGCCTGGCCATATTGCACTTGTTCTTAGTGACTGCCAGAAAGCTCTGCTCATTACAGTGCCAGCTTCATACTGCAGTGTACCAAGTTGGCCAGTGGCAGTGGGGGCCTGACAGGCCCCATAACACTACTCTTGCCCAGGGGCTTCCTCCTCAGCACTCATCACTTGCCATGTCAGTTAACAATACAGCTGAGAGAGAGGTGCACCAGTGATAAAGGTGAACCGAAAGGATTTGTTTTTACCTACCAAGACCCGAGTTCAAGATTTTGCATTTCTTCTGCATTGTTGGCTGATGTGACTGGGACATAAAGCAGAGCATTTTCTTATACTCTGTACGCTGCTTTAGATGGGGTCACCTATTTCAGCAGGAGAAGCAAAGACCCCTGAATGCAGCTTCTGGCAGGTAAATAAGTAAGGATCAGACTTTTGACTATTTTGTACTGAAATTTATTTATCCTATATATTCACTCACACTCACTCTCTCTCTCAAAGTGTTCTTCCCTCATAAAACTTTACTCTGTAAGAACCATCTTCCTTGGCCGAAGCACAAGAGTGGATGGGACTACATCCGAGCCCATTTATTTTTATTATATTAATTCTACCACTGTGGTATCCGGTCACCAATCACTGCCACTCCAAGCTAAGCCAGAGGGAGATGAGAGGGCCCAACTTCTAGGAGCTGAGTGGCTTGTCCCTACATTCTTATTACATCACTGATCTGGGACGTTCAACCATTTCCTCGCTTTAGATTTATTTAATCAATTTGTTTCTTCAAAGCTCTTTGGTTCACCTTTAAAACTAGTGAAACACCCGTGCTGCAGAAACCCATTGGAAGCCCACAAGGAATCTTTGAGTGCTACCCCGTGAGTGTGTTTATGAACAATCTAGGCAGCACAAGAGGCAAGACGGATGAGCTTGCCCCGGGGATAACATCATGTGCTCATGGGCACTGCTGAGGAGGCAGGCACAGCTGCCCTGCCTCCTAGCTCAAGGGGGCTTAAGTCACCCCCAGCCACCTGCCTAAGCTCTGTGGAAACCATTAAGATTACAATGCAGGACTCCAATCGTGAGATGTTATGGTAAAAAAACACTGGGAAAGCCCTTCAAAACAAGTGCTCCCACCCCCACCACGATCCCATGACTTGGTAGGGTCGTGCATTCTGACCGATTTAGCTTCAAGACAGTTTATCTTCATCCCTGCAGAGCTTGGTAAGACGGCACTAACCAGGATCGCTCCTGAAATCTGAGCATGGCAGCTCAGGGCCCTTTGGTAGCGATGGATGTACCAAAAGTTGCTGCAGCCAGCCACCACCAAGCATTTGCTGCCTGAAGTGTGTAAATGCCCAGAACTGCTCCCCAGTCGCAGCACAAACTGATGGGGTGGTCAGTAGGCTTGGTATCCTCATCCATGCTTGTGGTATGTAACTGGTTGGCTCCGTCCTCCCTGATCTCAGAGTGATCCAAAGCAGGGGCAGGTGTCGTTCATGCATTGATAGCGTTAGCGACATCTGTGAACACAAGACGGCTGGGTCTCTGGACAGTTCCCTGGCTCGTCAGAAGGATCTGCAAAAATGAAGCAGTGAGAGATGAGACAAGGCAAGGATCTGCAGGGATATATGCAAACCCACATGTCTGTCCATAAACTTACACACTGTATCTTACCTACATTCAGGGCCGGCTCCAGGCACCAGCTTCTCAAGCAGGTGCTTGGGGCGGCCGTTCCGGACAGGGGCGGCAGTTCCAGGTATTCGGCGGCAATTCGGCGGACGGTCCCTCACTCCGCCTGGGAGTGAAGGACCTCCCGCCGAATTGCCGCCGCAGATCGCGATAGCGGCTTTTTTTACATCGCGATCGCGGCTTTTTTTTTTTTTTTTGGGTTTTGGCTGCTTGGGGCGGCCAAAACCCTGGAGCCGGCCCTGCCTACATTTATCACTAGTGTTAGTCTGATTAGAAAACACTGGGTTTAACAAGTCTGTGACCCAAATATATATTGGGCCAGATATTGAAGTCAATGGAGACAAGCCAATTTACACCATCAGACAATCTGGAACCTTAGATGTAGTTTATCCGGGCTGCATGGATTAGCAACATGTAACACTTTCTCTCTCCCTGCACCCTTTGAATGGCTTATCTCTTTATCAATATTTGTATGTACTAGGCAGTCACTTCCCAACTGTTGCAGCCCTTGGCTCTTGCATCATGGGACCTATGAAACTTGCCACACGCTGAACCGTGGCTCCATTTTGGATGTTCTCTCTTACTCTTTTAAATCTTTAAAATTGCCATTTATCAGAGGCATCTGTGAGGTAGCAGGCACCATGGGAATCTGAGGAGTCCAGCAGCACAGTCTGTCCTAGGCAGTTGCCTTTGGCATTGCTACTGTGCCATTGTTTCCCTCCCTCCCCCACTTTATTACCTCAATGAGCTCTTCCTTATGCATCTCTCCATGCATCCTGTATTTCTTCTTAGTAGCATTTTAGTCAGAATCCCTACTTTATATATTATTCCTCTTCTTTTCAAAAATCAACATGTTAAACACACAACCCTCTGCCACCAACAATCCCTCTAAAACATACCCCTTGTATCACTGCTTGTGTGTAAGTGATCCCAGAAGAACCGGTCACCTCAAATGCAGTAACCCAACTCCCTGCTCCATCCTGTCAAGTAGAGTTGGGTTTGAAGAAACATCCCACATTTTGGGGCAGGCAACTGGAATCTAAATCCAGACTTGGGTCCAAATTTTGCCACTGGCCTTTATTCCAACAATGGAGCTATCAAAACCCCTTATCCAAAAGCCCTGTGAATTTCAGGGCAGTCAGCCTGAAGATCAAAGTATTGTAGCTTGTGCCCATGTCAAGCGCAGCACTGTGTATTGTCAGGGACCCTTTGTTAGTTCTGGAAGCAGAATTTTAAGATAGTGACTCTGTGAAGGAGAAGATACAGAAGCAAAGGCTGCCATTGTTTACTTGTTACCTCAGGTGTCTCTACCTGCCCACATTACAGTTTGCTGCTACATTTTTACATGTGTGCTTAGGCAATGGGGGAGGTTCCTTTGGGGAAAAGACTTTACAGTTACAGCTTCTACTTATTTTTCCTCTCTCCCTCCCCACCCCCATTAATCTGCTGCCAATTAGTTAAGTATATGAAGTGAAGTATGTGTGTGAAAACAAGAGCACTTCCCGCCCCTAAGGAAAAGCTCCATAGGAAATGGAAAGGAATATGTGGGCTGGTTGGTACAGTTGAAGAGGAATCTAAGGAAGGGGAGCTGTCTACTCTACAGAGGGGCTGCACCCTCACATCACTCACTCCGAGACATACCTGTTCCAGCCGTCCCTGATGCCTCTGTATTTCATAAGAACTTTTTCCCCCCACAAAGAAAACAAAGAACATTGTGAAACTGGCTGACAGTGGTAAGTAGCCCCTTTCCCTGCTCCTCCCACAACCTGGTGCCCTGGGCAAATTGGCACAGAGCTAACATCTTGGCTGAGATACTGAAAAAACTATACCAATAGCAACTGAAAACCACTAGTGGAGACCCGGCCTCTTCTCAAAGCACTCCAGTGTAGCAAATCGGCAGCATTGTGGGACTTTGCAGTTGTCATTGTGGCGCATGCCGTGACCATTCAGAGGTCTGCAGCAGCTGTCAAATGTAGAGCCTGGGCGCTTCTGCTGAAAAAGCACAAGCCCGTCCCACTTGAGCTAAAGGAGAAACTCGCCTCCAGTCTTTCTTCTAAAGCCTTGTATGCAGTAGCACTGAGGTAACATGTTTAGCCAAGTCCACGCATACTTCACCATCACTCGTCTACTCAGAGATGCCATATGCGCTAAATGCTATGGTTGGAAACTCACAGGAAGCTGCACCTCTGCCCCCCACAGCAAGCCCCCTGCTGAGACACACTTCTCCATAGCTGCCTTATGAGCCAGCCTGAGAGTTAGATTCCTTCATGCAGAAGAGAAATTGGTTGCTCCTTTTGATGGAGTTTAACCCCCATCAGCTGCAAAGCAAGAGACAGAACTGCAACTAGGCATGCCTCTACTAATTGCCTCCTGGCCAGAGGAGGCGGAACTAGGCCTCATAAATACACCTCTACCCCATATAACGCGACCCAATATAACACGAATTTGGATATAACGCGGTGAAGCAGCGCTCCGGGGGGGCAGGGCTGCGCACTCCGGCGGATCAAAGCAAGTTCGATATTACGTGGTTTCACCTATAATGCGGTAAGATTTTTTGGCTCCCGAGGACAGCGTTATATCAGGGTAGAGGTGTAGTCTGCAGCGCTCAGTTTGGGAGAGACTGCTGAGGTGGCAGATGCTGGTGGAGAGGTGCTCTGGGATAGGGTTTAATAGGCAGAAAACAATGGTAGAAGAACCGTAGGCTATAGGAGCAGGTTAGGTTCCTACAAGGGAACCTTTGAGGTAAAGGAAAATAAGGGAACTACACTGAAGCCTGAGGGGGCAGAAGGGCTATTAGCATGAAGATTTGTTTGGACTTTTATTTAGATTTTGTTTGTGCTCCCGTGGAGGGGGTTTAGACTCTATCTGGTTTGGCTGGATGACGAACCTGCAGAACCTCAGAGAGGGAGTCAGGAGAAGATGCGGCCTGAGACAGGCCATTGCAGCCTCCGGGAGAGCCAGAAGGGTGAATGCTAGAGACCAGGACCCCCTGCAATGCTGTCACTAGAGAGGAGAGGGTGCTCATGAGGTGAGGATGCCCTACTCCATGGCCTGTGTAAGGGCTGCACACTTGGCCATGTATGTGCTGGGCTCTTTGTCAGCTCCCACTCCCAGCACATACCAGCTCCAACTTCACTTGATGCTCTACTGGGCCCTTGCAGCATGTTGAGAGATTAGCTATAGGTAACCTATCCCCTAATTGATGAAACCCTCCCTTCCCCCTCTTCTAGCTTGCCAAATTCTGCATTTTCCCTCCCACCATCTCTCTGTAATGACAACCCTGTGACCTCCCCTTTTCCCTGTTACCCTCCAAGCTGCTCTGGCCTTCCACCCCAACCTGTGCCATGTGGCTAGTGAAGTCCCCGGAGGCTCTGTGTGGCTTACTCCACATGCAGTGTTCATTACAAGACTACCTCCAATGCATTTGCCAAGCTCAGTAATAACAGGCCTGCACATCTCTGAGTGGGTTGGGCAGAAAGAAGGGTGATGTGACTGTGGAAGGCAACTACTACCTTGCTCTGGGTGGCCTGGGAAGATGCAGCATCTCTTCCATGCTCCAGCAGCTCTTGTTCCAGCTCGTCCTGTTCTTCCGTGGGGTCGAAATTGTACATGGGCATGAGCTGGTGCCGCAGCTTCTCTAACCTGCCAACGGAAAGAAGAGCAAAGTGCAGCATCAAAACCTGTGGCCGAGGAAAGAGGGAGAGTGAAACAAACAGTTAGTCTTCCCTCCCCACTCCATTGCTGGGCAGCTGCTGAAGCATGTGTATGGATGGGAGTGGAGGCCTGTGTGTAGGGGTGTATTTTCTATTCAAGGGTGCTTCTTGCTGTTAAGAGAGTATTTGGCTGTAACTCACTAAGTGATATGTCCCTGTCTAGGGGCAAGGATAAGATCCAACTGCTGCTACCAGCTAACTAGGTCGCTTTTTTAGACAAAGTGGAAGAGGCCGGTACTGAATGTGCAGGGTTCAGTTACCCCCGGTAACCTGTGGCTGCACAGCAGAGGCCCATGTGGGGATTTAAACTGAGCTAGAATCTCAGGATGAGCTTTATGTGGCAGGGGGAGCATGTAACACGCTGGCTCAGTGTGATGTACACCCCACACACACCCCGCAGTGGCTAGTCCACACTTTGGATAAAAACCTCCTACTGCTGGCAGAATTACATCTTCAGCTCAAGTGGTAGAGGCCTGTGTCTGGTTCTGAGTTCAATCTCTGCCAATAACCTGGGAAGGAGGAACGCGGGATTGGTACATAAAATCTAAAAGGAGCTCTGGAGGGAGCTGATGGACACACAAACACTTTGTAGTTCTGTGTGGCTTACCTACTTTCACCCTAACAACGCAGCCTGACCCCGCAAAGGGTCTCCCTTCATGCTGGCCTAGACAAAGCAGTGATGAGAGGGACTGCTGACTCCACCAAACAGGCATACTTGTGTGTAGCTGTCGAAGCCCCAGCATATGATGTGGGTGTCATTTTGTGGGGAGGAAGAGATTCCTGAGCTGTTCCAGGCAGGGTCAGGGTCCCTTTTGGCCAAGGCTCAGATGACATGATCTCTGCATGACCCTTGCCTGCCTCTGGCTGGGTTCTGTCCACTAAACCATCACTGTATTTACAGGCTAAATGTTTCAGCTCTGCCTTTAGCCTCTTCTGTTTCTCTCAAGTCTCTGCTTTGGGAACCAGCTTGTAAGATTTCTGGCTAGTAGCAATGTAACTTGCAGGCTGTGTGTAGCCTAGCATTGCCCACAGCAATCAGTAAGTGAGGCACAGTCCATGACACAGAAATCCATCTATGTCTGTGTCCATTTCAAAATAGCAGGCAAATCAAGGAGAGATGTCTTTCCCTGTTTGCCATTCTTCTCCTGATTTTCAGCAGCAAGCTTAATGGGTGGGTGGATGAGGGGGAGACCACTAAGTCTTGAGCTAGGAAACTTAGTATCTTGCAAAACAGGATCCAGGGGAAATTGCCCTGGAAAGCGTGGAGTCCAGCATCGCCCAGCAGTACTGCCATAAACACAGAGTAAAGCAGGGGGAAAGGTAGGCCCACTGCCCTTGTCAAGCTAAGCAAAAGCTTTGGAGAACTGGGGTCTGGCAGACGTAGCCTTGCCAGGCAAACCTCATTACGTAAGGCTGCTGGAGCAGAAGAGCCCTGCCTTTAACCGTAGCATTTGGGATTGGTTAAAATGTGACAGACTCCACAGGTCATAGGATATGCCTGTTATATGGATAACAGCTTCTTTGTACAAACCCTCTCTCTTTAACCCACCGTATGTGAGATGGGTTAGGTGTTGTATAGGAAACCTACCATGCATTCAAAGGACTTTCAGCTTCCAAAATGGCAAGGAGCTGGCTTTGGAAAGGAAATCTACAACGGGGGGAAGAAAGAGAGGGAACTCTGCGTTCCCATCTGACTCCTTTCCCCTGGCCTCCCTGTCTGCTAGAGATTTCCTGGCCTTTGCCTTAGTTTTGAAGCATTGAGACTCCCCAAAAACAGACTACACTTACCTCTTCCTTTTCCTGATATAGAGAACCTAGAGGAGAAAGAGAAACACCATTAAAACAGTCCCAGTGAGGAGAGGAGCAGGAGATAGTGCCTATCTTTAAAAAGGGGAACAAGGAGGACCTGGGGAATTATAGACCAGTCACCCTAACTTGGATACCTGGAAAAATACTGGAACAAATTATGAAATAATCAATTTGTAAGCACATGGAGGATAATAGGGTTATAAGGAATAGCCAACATGGATTTGTCAAGAACAAACTATGCCAAGCCAAACTAATTTCCTTCTTTTAACGGGGTTACTGGCCTAGCGGATGGGTGAAATAGTAGATGTGGTATATCTCAATTTTAGTAAGACTTTTGACACAGTCCCAGGTGACATTCTCATAAGAGGGTAATGGGGTCCAGATGAAATTACTATAAGGTGGGTTTACAACAGCTTGGAAGACCATACTCGGAGTAGTTATGGTTTGCTGTCAATCTGGGAGGGTGTATCTAGAGGGGCCTGCAGGGGTCCGCCCTGGGGCTGGTACTAATCAGTATTTTCATTAATGATTTGGATAATGGAGTGGAGAGTGTGCTTATACAATCTTCAGGTGACAACAAGCTGAGAGGGGTTGCAAGCACTTTAGAGGGCAGAATTAGAATTCAAAACAACCTTGACAAATTAGAGGATTGGTCTGAATTGAACAAGATGAACTTCAGTAAAGACAAGTGCAAAGTACTTCACTTAGAAAGAAAAAAAGTCAAATTCACGGCTACAAAATGGGGAATAACTGGCTAGGTGTTAGCACTGCTGAAAAGGATCTGGGAGCTATAGTGGATCACAAATGGAATGAGTCAACAATGAGAAGTAGTTGCAAAAAAGCTAATATCATCCTGGGGTGTATTAACAGGAATGTTGTATGTAAAACATGGGAGGTAACTGTCTCGCTCTACTAAGCATTGGTGAGGCCTCTGCTGGAGTATTGTGTCGAGTTCTGGGTGCCACACTTTAAGAAAAGATGTGTGTGACGCACTCTATATGATTTTATGAAAATATGCTAATATAACTGGAATATGCTTCATGCAAAAGGTCTCTTGTAATGTATCATTACAAAGCTTATAATCTACTGAGTGTGATCATCCTATTTGTATAAATGTACCACTCTTGTATCTGAAACTAGAAATATGAACTATAACTCTGAGGTTCTATTGTAATTATGCAAAGTGTGGGCCATTAATGGTGGTTTGGAATCTTGATGGCTCCCATTAACCAGGACAATTGACTGTAGATGGCTCTGTTTTACCTGTAAGTCTTCTTGTATACGTGTGTGCTGGCAAGTGGGTAATGAAGTCTTACAGTGACATGTGACCATGTCACTTGAACTGGAATCCATCTTTAACCTGGTGCTTTTCCATTGAGAAGGAGGGGGTGGGAACCCAGAGAGGGACAAAGGATTCCCGCCTTATGCAAAAGACATATAAATGGGTGGAACAGAACAAAGGGGGCGGCCATCATGAGGAATCCCCTAGCTACCACCTGAGCTGGAACAAGGGCTCTACCAGAGGAAAGGATTGTGCCCAGACTAGGAAGGCGTCCAGTCTGTGAAAGAAACGTATTGAAACATCTTTCAGGGTGAGATATTATCTGTACTCAGTTGTATTACTGTATGAGGCTTAGATTTGCATGTTTTATTTTATTTTGCTTGGTAATTCACTTTGTTCTCTCTGTTACTACTTGGAACCACTTAAACCCTACTTTCTGTATTTAATAAAATCACTTTTTACTTATTAATTAACCCAGAGTATGTGTTAATAGCTGGGGGGGGGGGAGAAACAGCTGTGCATATCTTTCTATCAGTGTTATAGAGGGTGAACAGTTTATGAGTTTACCCTGTATAAGCTTTATACAGGGTAAAACGGATTTATTTGGGTTTAGACCCCATTGGGCGTTGGGCATCTGAGTGTTAAAGGCAGGAACACTTCTGTAAGCTGCTTTCAGTTAAGTCTGCAGCTTTGGGGCAAGTAATTTAGACCCTGGGTCTGTGTTGGAGCAGACGGGCATGTCTGGCTCAGCAAGACAGTGTGCTGGAGTCCCGAGCTGGCAGGGAAAGCAGGGGCAGAAGTAGTCTTGGCACATCACTTGGCAGCTCCGAAGGGGGTTTCTGTGATCTAACCCATCACAATGTGGACAAACTGAAGAGAGTCCAGAGGAGAGCAACAAAAATAACAAAATGTTTAGAAAACCTGACCTATGAGGAAAAGTTTAAAAAAACCACAACAACAAACTGGGCATGTTTAGTCTTGAGAAAAGAAAACTGGGGGTGGAAGGGAGGACCTGATAAGTCTTCAAATATGTTAAGGATTGTTATAAAGAGGATGGTGATCAACTGTTCTCCATGTTAATTGAAGGTGGGACAAGAAGTAATGGGCTTAATCTGCAGCAAGAGCGAGATTAGTTAGAAAGTTTTTCCTAATATCTAATCATAATGGTTGATAAGTTCTGGAACAGGCGTCCAAGGGAGGTTGTGGAATCCCCATCACTGGAGGTTTTTAAGAGAAGGTTGGACAAAAACCTGTCAGGGATGGTCTAGATCAGAGGTTCTCAACCAGGGTACATGTACCCCTGGGGGTATGCAGAGGTCTTCTGGGGGTACATCAACTCACCTAGATATTTGCCTAGTTTTACAAAGGGCTACATAAAAAGCACTAGTGAAATCAGTACTAGCAAAAATTTCATACGACTTGTTTATACTGTTCTATATACTATACACTGAAATGTAAGTACAATATTTATATTCCAATTGATTTATTTTATAATTATATGGTAAAAATGAGAAAGTAGCAATTTTTCAGCAGTAAGATGCTGTGACACTTTTGTATTTTTATATCTGATTTTGTAAGCAAGTAGTTTTTAGATGAAATTAGGGGTACAAAAAACAAATCAGACTCTGAAAGGGAAGGGGTACAGTAGTCTGGAAAGGTTAAGAGCCACTGGTCTAGGTTGACTTGCTTTTTGTCTTTGCACTTAGGCACTTTTGAAAACTTTACCCACAGTCTGCAAGAAAATTCTGCAGCAGCAAGTTCCACAAATTAACTTGTTGCAGTTTGTAAGGGAAGCTGACCCTAAGAACTGATTCTTGTTGTCAGGAGCGCCGCCAGCGGTCGCCGCCCCCCAAATTGTAGTGGTCGCCTAATGGGTTGTGCCAGCCCTGCTTGTTGTTACCACCCATCTTCTGCTGAAAGGTAAACTAGCTCATTCTACTAGAGAAGGACGACAGCCCTTTGTGCTGCCCTCTTCGTAAGTGACACACCCATTCAGGGATAGGTGAGAAGAAAGGTTTAGAAAGCCACTACCTATAGCGGAGATGGAAGGGTTGGCTCTGTGGAGCAGCTCGGGGAATTTTAAGGGTTTGTTCAATATCCTGTGGGAAGAGTGTGACAGACTCCACACTACACGTCAATGGACATGCCCGTTGTTATATGGATAACAGCGTCTTTGTACAAACACAGAACCTTCCTCCTTTCTTTAACTCTCCATATGTGAGATGGGTTAGGTGTTATGTAGGAAACCCACCGCACATTCAGAAGTCTTTTGACATCCAAATTGCCAAGGGATTTACTCAGGTGCTGGCCTTGAAAGGAAACATGACAATGGGGGGAAGAAAGGGAGGGGAGATCATTCCCCTCTTAACACTTCACTGCCTAACAGTGCATCACCACATATTATCTGAAGTGCTGACCCACTTATGCTGTGTCCAGTCATATCACAGGAAGCTAGACAGGCCCCCCTAACTCACCCTCAGTCAAGGGAAACAGAACTTTCTGCAGGGGCAGAGACTGTGGAATGAACTTCCCCAGGAACTAAGAGCCATCACAAACCTCACTATCTGCTCCAAGTGCAAGGCACATTTCTCTGATCTTGCCTCTTCTAACACACACTTAGTAACAGGTATATTTTTATTAAAAAACCAGACACCCTACCAGACCAAGACTTTCCACTGCACATGCATGTTCCTCTGGGGGGAGGATGAGAGCATAAACAACAGATGGATAGTCTTGTGGCTTAATGCACTACTGGAAGGTGCTTAGATGCCACAGTGATAAGCATGGTATAAAAACCTACATAGGACAGAATAGAGCAACTCAGAGCAGAATCTGCCCCATTTTCTTTTAAATAAACTCCTCACTTATTTTTAAAAAGGCTGATACCACATATGGGAACTGGTTCCTGGCATCCTCAAAACTACTGGGCACCCAGTCCTGGGAGATCCCAGCAGCACTGATCATTGTGCTGCGATTTGGGTTTCTACTGGGAGCCTACGCATACCTCCCACACTTGGTTCATTCTGAGCACTGGATAAAGACAGTTAAAAGTTGTGGATCTCAGAGACTTTTGGTGCCCATAACTTTTGTATGGTTGTCCAGTGTGGTGGCTCTTTCTTGGTTCAATCAAGTTATTGGGACTAAAACTGCTGAAATCACACCCACCCTTCCTACTTTAGAAAGAGAAGTATTTAGAATGCCCGATGGAGTGGGTCTCTCTTACCATTGCTACAGCCAACCCAATCATAGTAATGATTCCAAATGAGAGGAGCATTGTGCTCAGGCCGGGCCCACTGCTGACCATGTCTGGAATTTTGGTGCTGTTAAAGCTGGTGGTTTCAGGGCTTACGGTAGCAGTTTCTGGTAGAGCCTTGTCCATGGTTGACCCTGGGTCTGGCTCGGAGGTGGTAGTGGTGCTGCGGTACAAATCATGTTCAGAGGGCGTGCTGTAACTCATCCTGGACAAGGGCCCCACGTCCTCTCTTACTGAACTGTCTCCACCCACTCAGGACTCCTCGATTTCTGCTACAAAGTCGTAGGGTCTCCCCTTCTGTCAAGGACCCTCCTGTGAGCGCTGTTGTGCAACATCTTCTTGTTGGCCCTTCTTTGAGGGAATCCTGTTGCTTCTCCCTGTGTTTGAGAGAGATAAGCAGAAGCTTTATGAGTCACAGATGCACAAGGTGACAGTCCTAAAGATACATGACCAACATTTTCTGAAATGGCAACTGTTTCTGAGTATGAGATAGATTAGATATAATTTTGGAGGAGAGGGGAGGCTTAGAGAGTATTTTTGGGTGCTCAACCTGAGATGGAAAGTGGCTGACTTTTCAGATATGCTGAGCACCTCCAACTCCAGTTGAAGTTAGTGGGATCTGGGCATGTCAAAATCAGGCCATGAGATTCTCAAGCTGAGCTTCCAAAACCTAAGGCATCCAAAATCAATTGCCACATTTGTGCTGAGGTCTAGGGGGCTGAGAGTCAGGAGAGCCTGGTTCTTTTCTCTTATGCCAACACTTTCAAATTTGCTTTGAGTAGGAGCTGTGGGTGATCAGCACCTCTTAAAATCAGACCATTGATTTACGTGCCTAATTTCAGACACCCAGATTTGCATAGGCGCTGACTTGTTTTTGCCAGTGGGTACTTTTGAGGAGGTGTGTGTGTCAGCCAGTTTGGGGGGGAGGCTATTTTCAGCATATTTATATACTTATTTCATATTCTAGTTATTGAATGCATCTATATTGGTATCTTTACTATTTTAATAATGATTATTTTTTTATGAATTACATAATTACATTATCATGAATTACAGTATATTAAAATCATTGCAATCACCTACAAGCTGTCTTCACTAACCTCCAGGAGTGCCAGTAGGGCAGTACCCTCCAGTACGCAGTACTGGCAAGAGATTCGGGTACGGGGTACGGGAAAGACTTGGGACTAGCTCCCCACACCGGTGGGGGGGGGAGGGGTTTGCACTCTGCTCCTTAAAGGAGCAGAATGTGGCTAGGGAGGGCATTCCTTCTTTAAGTGGCTTTAACAGCACAATACATATGCTAACAAACTTAAACAAAGGCTTTGTTTAAGTTTGGAAGTTGGTCAGGAGTCCTCAAGAGGGGAGGGGTGGGAGGGACGGAAGGTGTTTAAACAGTGTTTTTGATTCTGTTTCTCCCCACTGGTCTGAATTATCCATGACATCCATACTGCATCACATCAAGTCCAAATCATTAGAGGAATGCCTCTGCTTGTACTGACAAGAGTATGTTTGGATTCTGATGTCAGCCCAGTTCTGCAGCCTTATGGGAATCAGGTGTTGTCCCCAGTGTACATAGAATTCTTCTTTGCAGCCAAAATAGTCTAACATGCATTTTGTTAACTGGAACTGGAGCAGCAAAACAAAGAAAACAAATGCCTCATTTTCCAGCTTTGTGGGTGAGCGAACTGTAAGTGAAGATTGTAATGATGGACACTGACGGCCTTAAACCAGCTGCCTCAGGAATCTGCCAAGAACTTTGCTGAAAATATGTTCTTCATCTTAGCAACAGAGCTAAGACTTATCACACACCTGCCCACCTTTATTTTAATGAAGTTCCTTCTGATCTGACATCTCAGGCATTGTCAGTTTCATCCAGAACAATTTACAAACTTGGAACCTAATCCCGTAAACTCTTAATCATTTGATCAATCCCACTGAAGACAATGGGAGTATTTGCATGACTATGGACCACTTTTGTGGAATGGTAAGAGTTTCAGAAGCCTGTTCCTATAAAGGAAGTTGAATCCCCCATTGAAATGAAATGTTTGGGTACAATACCATAAAGCAGTTTAGGATACAGTTCTACTTAAAATTTGTCTTTTAATAAGTCATACATATGCTGAAATGGCTCTACACCCAACTCCCATATTCCATATAAACAGACTGAAATACTACATATTTGGGGGGAAAGTGAGTAGTTAAGCATATTGATGTTTGTATATACAAAGGGGGGTGTCAGAGGGGACGGGGAGAGCGTGTGGGCCCCGGGCTGGGGGTGGGTAGGGGTCACATGGGGAGGTCACATGCCCCCCCTTGTGTCCCTCCCATGAGTGCAGTACCAGCAAGAAATTATTTCTACTTGCACCACTGCTAACAGTTTAAAGACATCATGTCTCACTGTAGCTTTCTGGATGAAACTGTCAGCAATCTTATTTACATCTAGTTCCCTGGTATTGTCTTGATGCACATTAAGGACAGCTACATTATTCAGTTGTGTCTGTCCCATTGATGATTGGAGATGATTTTTAGATCTTTTCAAGCTGGAGAATGAGTTCAGGGTGATACCTGCACAGTGAGAAGGATTCTTATAAATTTGCAGATGACTCCAAGCTCTCTTTCTTGATGGACAACAGCTAATTTAGGAATCATCATTCTGTATGTATATTTGGGATTATATTTTGCCATGTGCATTACTTTGCATTTAACATTGAATTTCATCTGCCATTTTGTTGCCAAAGCACCCAGTTTTGTGAGATCCCTTTGTAACTCTTAATTAAGTCCAAAGCAGGCTGCAATCTTGAGTAATTATCACTTTTGAAGTGGTAATGAGAGTGGCCCATTTCAGACAGTTGACAAGAAGGTGTGAGTAACAGTAGGGAGACAGGCCAGTCCTCGCTTACAGACAGCCCCCCAACCTGAAGCAAATACTCACCAGCAACAAAAACACCAACCCAGGAACCAAACCCTGCAACAAACCCCGGTGCCAACTCTGTCCACATATCTATTCAAGGGACACCATGATAGGACCTAACCACATCAGCCACACCATCAGGGGCTCGTTCACCTGCACATCTACCAATGTGATATGTGCCAGCAATGCCCCTCTGCCATGTACATTGGCCAAACCGGACAGTCTCTATACAAAAGACTAAATGGACACTAATCTGACATCAGGAATCATAACATTCAAAAACCAGGAGGCGAACACTTCAGTCTCTCTGGTCATTCAATAACAGACCTAAAAGTGGCAATTCTTCAACAACAAAAATTCTAAAACAGACTCCAACGTGAAACTGCAGAACTGGAATTGATTTGCAAACTGGACACCATCAGATTAGGCCTGAATAAAGACTGGGAGTGATTGGGTCATTACAAAACCTAAACTTAATTTCACCAATACTAATTTCGCCCTACTGTTACTCACACCTTCTTGTCAACTGTCTGAAATGGGCCACTCTCATTACCATTTCAAAAGTTATTTTTCCTCCCTTGGTATCCTGCTGTTAATTCAATTGTCTCATTAGACTGACCTCACACTTGGTAAGGCAACTCCCATCCTTTCATGTATTTATATCTGCTCCTGTATTTTCCACTCCATGCACCTGAGGAAGTGGGTTCTAGCCCAGGAAAGCTTATGCCCAAATAAATTTGTTAGTCTCTAAGATGCCACAAGGACTCCTCATTGTTTTTGAGTAATTTTGTATCGCATTCCACACTCAAGATCTGGCTCGTGGGTGCTGAGCACCCACTATTTTTTTCCAGGGGTGCTTCAGCCCCAGAGCACCCACGGAGTCAGCGCCTATGCAGGTTTGACAATTTTAGTTTTAATATCTCTGTGCTTAGTTCCCCAGCTAGATGGCAGGGCACTGATGTTTACCAAAGGGCTTTAGGATGTCTGGATAAAAAGGACAAGGATTTATTAGGATGTTCATTATTACTCTGGCTAGAACTACTATCACCCAAGAGAAGTATATTCAATATCAACCACCATCTCTAACAAGTGGTATTTGGTCATTGCAGCCTCATGGGATGTGGGTTTTCAGAGTGAAACTTTGCGGTTTCCTCCTAAACCACCCTATAGGTGACTGGCCCCACAGCCTCCTATGTAGTCCTCTGTGGCACAGCCTGACTCCCACAGGCCCCTTGCCGCTCTGGTTACCATCCTTCCGCAGAGAGAGAGAGAGAGAGAGAGAGAGGCCATCCCTTGAGCAGACTTCTATCCTACCCCTCCTCCTACTCCCCCACTCCAGGACTGCCATGTTGTCTGCTCTTTCATCCACTGGTCTCAGGAACATTCATTGCACCTTGTTGAGAAAATTCACCTTGACATCTCTCCCCATTGTGTGTGGGGCAGCAGGCAGGAGAGGGACTGCCCTGGGGTTACTATTTGCTCACTCTCTGTCCTGAGGTATAACAGGATCTCCCTTAGAAGGTGGTTGGATGGCATCTGCCCAAACCCTACCCTGCAAAGGCTCACAAAAGTTGGATAATTGATTGGTCTGGGAGATGCTGTTGAGCTAGCAAAGTTCATTTCAAGGACTAGAGGAGACAACTGAATTCTGCAGAGCTGGCTGCTACAGCAAGGTGATGGGGTCTGAGCAGAGAAGGTTTCAGGGAGTTAGCTTCATGGACAGTCACTTTCCCGAGCACTGGGAAGTGTCCCTTCAGACTTTTCCAATGAGCCAAACCTTCCCAGCCTGAACCATTTTGGGGCCTTAAGAGATTCTCTTGTGCAGAGGCTGGGACATGTCTCTCCTGGAGGAGAGACTGTTACTCAACATTGCAGTTCTATCAGGATTATCCATGACTGCTGAATTTCAAACCTGACTCCTCTAAATGTCCCTGAAGACAAGTCTGCCTGCTGTATGAGAGGGTGTCACAAGGGCAATGGGACCAGCCCTGCCTATGCCATAATTAGCTACCTCCCAGCTGAAGGAGAGAGGATTAATTGTGGTCAAGTGACAATCTGATGAATACATGGGCTTCAAAGGGCAGAGAATGCAGTTTAGAGGAGGAACCATAGGGAAAAAGTTGGGTGCCCATGGAAGGGCCTGAAGTAGGGGCTGGAAGGAGCAAGGGAGTCAGGGCTTCATTGCAGAGAGATTTAAAAAGAGCCCAGAAGAGACTGGGAATTGAGCCCAGAGGGCAGGCTGGAGAGGAGTCCAAGGGGGGCAGAAGAACTTTTTGTTTGTATGGACTCTTGTTATCCAGGTTAAGTTTGGTTAGTGACTTGGATGGAGGGCTAAGCCACATCACTAACTCCACCCTGTGTGGGGAAGGCTGAGGGGACCCGCCTCAAAGGAGGAAATTGAGGCAGGGAACATCTGCAGAGCTCTCCTTTCACTCTTGGGGTATGTCTACACTACGAGAGTAGTTCGATTTTAGTTAAATCGAATATGTGCAATCGATATTAGAAAGTCGAACATATGTGTCTACACTAAGGACAGTAATTCGACTTTGTCAGTCCACACTACCAGGGAAAGCGTCGACATTGGAAGCAGTGCACTGTGGGCAGCTATCCCACAGTTCCCGCAGTCCCCGCCGCCCATTGGAATTCTGGGTCGATCTGCCAATGCCTTCTGGGTAAAAAAATGTGGCGAGGGTGCTTTTGGGTAACTGTCGTCATCCGTCAGTCACTACCGCCCTCCCTCCCTCCCTCCCTGAAAGCGCCGGCGGGAAATCAGTTCGCGCACTTTTTGATCAGTGACAGCGCAGACGCCACAGCACTGCGATCATGGATCCCGCTGCGACCATCGCTGCAGTTGTGGCCGTTCTCAACACCTCGCAGCTTATCATACACCTTTCCCTGAGGCAGATGCAGAGAAATCAGGCGAGGAGGCTACGGCACCGCGGTGAGGGCCTGAAGTCGGAGAGTAGCACAGAGCTGTCAGAAACCACGAGCCCCAGCGCCCAGGACATCACTGTGGCAATGGGGCATGTGGATTTTGTTGAACGGCGATTCTGGGCCCGGGAAACAAGCACGGACTGGTGGGACCGCATAGTGCTTCAGGTCTGGGATGAATCCCAGTGGCTGCGAAACTTTCGCATGCGGAAGGGGACTTTCCTCGAACTTTGTGAGTTGCTGTCCCCTGCCCTGAAGCGCAAGGACACCCGCATGCGAGCAGCCCTGACTGTCCAGAAGCGAGTGGCCATAGCCCTCTGGAAGCTTGCAACGCCGGACAGCTACCGGTCAGTCGCGAACCACTTTGGCGTGGGCAAATCTACCGTGGGGGTTGTTGTCCTGCAAGTAGCCAAGGCAATCGTCAAGGTACTGCTGTCAAAGGTAGTGACCCTGGGAAACGCGCAGGCCATCATAGATGGCTTCGCTGCGATGGGATTCCCAAACTGCGGTGGGGCTATAGATGGGACTCACATCCCTATCCTGGGACCGGGCCACCAGGCCAGCCAGTACATCAATAGAAAGGGGTACTTTTCAATGGTGCTGCAAGCACTGGTGGACCATCGGGGACGGTTTACAAACATCTACGTCGGATGGCCGGGCAAGGTTCATGACGCTCGCGTGTTCAGGAACTCTGGTCTGTTTAGACAGCTGCAGGAAGGTATTTACTTCCCGGACCACAAGATAACTGTTGGGGATGTGGAGATGCCTACAGTGATCCTCGGGGACCCAGCCTACCCGCTAATGCCCTGGCTCATGAAGCCCTATACTGGGGCCCTGGACACTGCACAAGAACTCTTCAACTACCGGCTGAGCAAGTGCAGAATGGTGGTGGAGTGTGCTTTTGGCCGTCTCAAGGGGAGATGGAGAAGCTTACTGACTTGCTGTGATCTCAGCGAAACCAATATCTCCATCGTTATTGCAGCTTGCTGTGTGCTCCACAATCTCTGTGAGAGCAAGGGGGAGACCTTTATGTCGGGGTGGGAGGTTGAGGCAAATAGTCTGGCTGCTGATTACGCCCAGCCAGACAGCCGGGCGATTAGAAGAGCCCAGCGGGACGCGCTGTGCATACGGGAGGCTTTGAAAGCCAGTTTCAAGGCTGAGCAGGGTACCCAGTGACTTTTAAGTTTGTGGACACAGAAGCTGAACTTGCCCCCGTTTCTTTACCCAGTTGCCGTCGACTATCCTCTCCAGTTACATACCCCCTTCACCCCCTTCCCAAAAAATAAAATCTGTTCTGTTTTGTTAATGGACACCGTTGTCTTTATTACTGTTTTCGCGGGAATGTTTTAAACCTGGGACGCAGACTGTGGCGGGGGGCGGGTTTAGTGTTGTGATGCAAATGATGCTTCTAAACTCCAGGAATGACAGGCTCCGCGGTGGTGGACTGGTTGTTTCAACGGAGCCTGCCAGCCCTCCTGGCCGGGACTGCGTGTATGTGTCGGCTATGTGACTGTCTTGCAGGGGGAGGAGGGTTACAGATCCCCTGCTGCGCGGCTCTGTGATCCAGGGTAAGGACCGCTGCATAAGATCTGTAACTGCCCTCCCCCGCCACCAAGTCACAGAGCAACACCACCCCCCACACCACACAGAACATGAAAACCACCTCCCAGACTGACCAGGATAACTAGTCACTGCACTGTATATGTGCCCTGCTGCTGGACCTGCCCCCTGCTAAAGGTGACTGTCCTGTCCAATTACCAAGCCCCTTCCCCCCCCTTCAGACAGACTCTCATCTAAAAGAAGAGGATGGAAACAATAATGAACAAAAACGTATTTTTTATTAACAACCGCACATGGAACGGGGGGGTGAAACTTGGACGGGGTCTTGTGTGAGGCGGGTAGGAAAGGACTTTTCAAATTTTGGGGAATGAGAGCCTTCTAGTGGTAGAGCAGTCCGCAGGGGTGGAGTGAAATTTTTCACGGCCCCTTCCGCCCCTCCGTGTTTGGACTTTGGGTGAGGGGGGTATGGGACTTGGTGGCGGGGCAGGGCAGTTAGAGAGAGACTGCAGCGGGGCTCTCTCCTCCTGCCTCCGGTCCTGCAGAACATCCACAAGGCGGCGGAGCGTGTCCGTTTGCTCCCTCATTAGTCCAAGCAGCGTTTGAGTAGCCTGCCTGTCCTCCTGTCGCCACCTCTCCTCCCGTTCCATGTTTGCCCGGTGCATTTGGGACAAGTTCTCCCTCCACTGTGTCTGCTGGGCTGCCTGTGCTCGGGAGCATGCCATTAGTTCAGCAAACATGTCTTCCCGTGTCCTCTTCTTCCTCCTCCTAATGTGCGCTAGCCTCTGGGCAGATGTGGCTGTGGGAATTGGAAAAAGGGAGTGAATTCCTGAGACAGATCAATGTATCTGTGAACAGAGAACATAGTCTTTCAACAAGACCATGCAGAGCACCTATCACACGCGCACTGAGGACAAGGTCGAATTTTCGGCCCTCGCCTACAGTGCCTGCGGTCTTGCTGTGGCGAGCTGAGGAGCAGGGCAGGACACCGGACTTTGTCTAGCTGTCAAACATGGTAAGCCGTAGACTTGTGGCTGCTTAAAACTTTAAGAGTGGCACTGGCCTCCTTTCGCATAGAAAGCAATGCGAGTCTCTGCTGGCAGCAATCCTGCAAGCATGAACTCTGCCCCTGTCCCACCCCCTCGCGGCTGTAAACCGCGTGGCTGTAAACCGGCGGTTGCAGTTCTGTAAAGGGACGGGCAAGCAGTCCCAATACTAACTTTCCCCTACCTAATTCACAGCAGGGAGTCATGCCAGACATCACCCTCCTGAAGGTCTCTGAGAGCCAGAAGGAGCGGATGCTTCGTGACAGCCTGCAGAAACCGGGGCCATTTGCTGCAATGCTCTGCAAGGCCATGATCCCCGAGTACCTGCTGGCGTTGTGGCAGGGAAACGTCTCATACCACGGGGGGCCTAACAAGCTCTCCCTGCCCAGGAACCTGCTCATGAGGCTTGAAAAACACCTGCAGGAGACCTATGAGGAGTTCTCCCCGGAGGATGTCGCCTCTATCCCCGGATACATTGACCAGTTTTTGGGTTAGGTGCCCTTGGAGGGACAAAAGAGTGCAGCGTTTTGGGCATTATAATCATGAAGCGGACATTGTGAAATTTTTTGAAAATAGACTATATATTGAAGCGCCCAAAGACAGAGTAATCATGATACACTTTGCACAGATTCCCGTTTTGTTGGACTTTCCTGTTTACATGTTTTGAAGCACTTTACCCACTGTTAATATTTTAAATCTTCCTGTTTTGTTGTAAATAAATGTTTACATGTTTTAAAGCACTTTACCTATTGTTAATATTTTAAATATGCCAGTTATGTTACAAATAAATGTTTAGATATTTAAAACACTTACTGCTTGATCCTTCCCCTGAATCTGTGTCTGGGATAACGGCTGGGGAGTGTTGGTAGGGGATCTCTGTGAGGGTGATGAAGAGCTCCTGGCTGTCGGGCAAATCAGCGCTGTCGACTGCCTCGTCCTCCTCATCTCCTTCCTCCTCTTCCCCGTCCGCTGAGGAACCGGCCGCGGACAATATCCCATCCTCAGAGTCCACGGTCAGGGGTGGGGTAGTGGTGGCGGCCGCACCTAGGATGGAATGCAGTGCCTCGTAGAAACGGGATGTGTGGGGCTGGGATCCGGAGCGTCCGTTTGCCTCTTTGGTCTTCTGGTAGCCTTGTCTCAGCTCCTTGATTTTCACGCGGCACTGCGTTGCATCCCGGCTGTATCCTCTCTCTGCCATGGCTTTAGAGATCTTCTCATAGGTCTTTGCATTCCGTCTTTTGGAGCGCAGCTCGGAAAGCACGGACTCATCTCCCCACACAGCGATGAGATCCAAGACTTCCCGATCAGTCCATGCTGGGGCCCTCTTTCTAGTCTGAGATTGCACGGCCATCTCTGCTGGAGAGCTCTGCATCGTTGCCACTGCTGCTGAGCTCGCCACGGTGTCAAAACAGAAACTGCGATTCAAACTGCCCAGACAGGAAAAGGAATTCAAATTTTCCCGGGGTGTGGCTGGTCAGAGCATCCGAGCTCGGACTGCTGTCCAGAGCGTCAACAGAGTGGTGCACTGTGGGATAGCTCCCGGAGCTATTACCATCGAATTCCATCCACACCTAGCCTAATTCGACATGGCCATGTCTAATTTAGCGCTACTCCTCTCGTTGGGGAGGTTTACAGAAATCGATTTAAAGAGAGCTCTATGTCGAACTAAATAGCTTCGTGGTGTGGACGGGTTCAGGGTTAATTCGATATAACGGCGCTAAATTCGACATAAAAGCCTAGTGTAGACCAGGCCTTGGTTTCATTCAGTCTTGGGTGGGATTTGACATACTAGAATAAGGGGGATGGATGGGGGAAATTCATTGACTGCCTATATTAACCCCAATGTCCTGCCCAAATTCCAACTCCATCACTTCTATTTTCCCTACATAAAATAGCCTGCACCCCCTGCATTTTCAATTAAAGTTATTCTTCACTCCTCTTCTAAAAATATCTTTTTACAGTATTGCTGGTACAGGATGGCTGCCAAATTCCACCCCAGAAGTAGCTGCATTTCCTTGCTGGGTGATCCATATTCACACAGCAATATGCTTTCACTGTTTCCAGCCAGGCTGATGCTACTGCTTCTCACACCAGCTTTCAGTCCCAGTGGCCTGCTCTGGATTCATCCCCCTCCCACCTACTTTCACTGTAACAAACTGGTGCATGCCCCTCCAACCGCCTGAACAATATCGTGACATCAGCACTTACTTAATTCCTCCCAGATGAGGAATCGAGTCCCCTTCTGGTTCCAGTCGTCCGTCTCAGACTGGAAGAGTAGCCCAGGCCAAGCCTCCCGAGCCGGCAGGCAGGGGGAATACCCACAGCCCACACAGACACAGTAGCCGCTGGCCTTGTCCCCGGAGAGCTGCTGTCTGTTTGTCTAACCTCGTCGTCTCCTACCACAACTGGGACAAGAGCACAAGTGCAAAAGGTTGGGTGATGTGTGTGTGAGTGCGTGCACGCTAGGGGATAGAAGCAAATTGCTCTCTCATACAGAAAGCTGCTTCCAATGGACAGCAGAGAGCGACCTTAGCAGATGGATAATTCTAGGTTTGGTGGAGACAGGGCTGACGAGCCGCCTTTGGCAGTGGAACTCAGATTGCTTGTGCTGGAGATAGAGGACCCGCGGCTGCTGTTATTGCTCTACTTGCCATTGTATTTTCCAAGATGCCAGGAGCTGCCAACCCCTCCTCCCCTTTCTCTGATCTCCTGCTTTGATCTCCTTTTTGCCGGGGATTGGCGGGGAGAGGATGGGGCTCTGGCTCTGGATTGGCCAGCCTGTTTGTCACTCATGAGCTTTTGCTGCTGCAGGGAGATTAAGGTTAAACAGTGGGAAACTGGGATTTTAGCACTATGCACTCTCAGTCTGGAAGGATGCCACATGCCATTGCCCCACAGAATTGGCGGGGGCGGAGAGGGGAGATTTTAGCTCCTGTATAACCTTTAGGATTGTGTTTCGCTTTGCAGTGCTCCCATCGGGCTTGGTTATACGGAATTCCAGCCTTGTCCAAGTCTTCTCAGGGGAAATCCACCAAGAGGGCATTTGTCCCCACCCATAACCACTGTGCCTTTTACCCAGTGCAATTGCCTCACGTCCCTGCCAGTGATGCTCATGACAATTGGTACTTTGCCCTATTGTCTTGCCAGGGGTGCTGGAACAATTTTTACAGTGGGTGTGTTGAAATCAGAAACCATGTATTTTGTTATTACTCCTTCAAGCAAGGGGGTGCTATCCCTAGTTCCAGCACCCCTGTGTCTTGCATCTTTCATCTGAGGATCTCAAAGTGAGACACACACACAACTTTAACTGGTGCCTCATATCCAATCTTGTAGTTTCAGCCTCTGTCTGTGGGAAGGAATTTGGAAGATAGAGGCCGTGGAAATCGAGCTCCTTTACACTGGGGTCAGTCAGGAGCAGCTTTATGACATTTCACCAGCATAAAATCAACCTGCTCTAAGTGGAAGCAGCATCGGCATCAGATGCATGCATGTTGCTCACCTGTCTATTTAGAAAACATCACTGGACATTGGCAATACCAGGAGAGAGGAGCTGGAGTGCCTTTGAGAAGCGACATCGGGAAAGTAACTGAAATACTTATCTGATAGGTTGTCCCTCAGTAAATACAATCCATCCTAAATTCTCAATTACTGAGGGACAATCTACACTCATTGCTATATTTGCTTTCCAGAAGGTACTCTTGGTATAACCTTTTATGAGTGATGTATCTGGATGTTAATATCTAAACTGTTTTGTTAAATTTATTAACCTTAATTTGGGATATTGCAGATTGGGTTCTATATATATATATATATATATATTATGACTTTTAAACCAAACTTTGTACTTTTGGACAATTCAAGCATTACATTCAGATGTATAGTCACTCTTTGCTTAACCTGTGTATTTGATAATTTTAACATTAGCTTTAATAAAAAAAATTAAACCTTTTATTGGACTAACTTCTGTTGGTGAGAGAGAGAAACTTTCCAGGTTCCACAGAGAAGAGACCCTTGTGTTAGTGGCTGAAACCAGTCCCCTGAATTATGTTGATTGTTTGCATTGTGACTGCCACTGGAGATTTCATGGATGGCTGAGGATTTGAATTGTGCACACGTGTAACCACCAAAGGACAGTCCCTGCCCCCAAAGCTCTTCCAGTCTAAGTAGAACAGATCCCATTAGATCCCATCATGTCTGGATCATGAGGCACGGGGTCCAGTCTTCAAAGTTGGCTGCCTGAGTCTTCCAAGGAAGGGCACTGTTAATTGCATAATGGGGTTTAATGAAACTGAGGAATATCTGTTCTGAACTCCTGAAAATACCCCAGCCGGGACGTGGCAGTCACACTAGTGCAAGCGGCACTGTTCGGGGACGCTCCCTTGTCACCCACCTCTGCACTGGGACCTTTTTTCCAGGGCGCAAGGCCGGGGCCGCCGGGGCCGGTGGAGAAGTGGCCCCCTCCCCACTGCGGGGCAGGACTGTTCGAGCTGCTGCCGCCGCCCTGAGCTCTTCCTTTTCTCTCCCCCGCCCCCGGCAGCCGCTCTCCCTGGAGCCCTGCTGGCTGGGGAACAGTGCAGCGAGGGGAACCGTGCACGGAGGCCGCGGTTGCACCCTGGGTTGCGTTGCCTGCAGCCCCAGCAGGAAGTGCCCTGAGTGCTGGTCGATAGAACGTGCCGCTGCAGGCACCGGCTTTTCCCGGGGAGTCCCTGACTCAAACCCGCTAGGCGGGCTCGGGTCCCGCACAGGGGAAAAGGCAGCAGGGGCTGCCAGGAGTCTGGGTCGCTGGTATGTTGTAAATAACCTGGTGGCTTTGGTGTCCCAGCACCTAGGCTCCGGAACAGGAGGGAAACCCCAAATAACTCCCCTCCCCCCTCTGGCTGGTTGTTTCTGGGGTTGCTGTTTGTTTGTTTGTTTTGCGTTTCCCTCAGCACAGCGGGATAAAATCCATGGAGTCCGTCTGGTTCTTCCTGCTTCTAGTCAGTTCCCCCCCGGGTCTGTTGCCGCGCTGGGGATGCAAATGCTGCACGGAGGGGGGATGTGACAGTGTGTGTCGTTAAAAGCCGCTGTTCCCGCTAGTCTAGTTTAAAAACAAACCAAGGCGCGAACATTTCCCTTAGTAAAGTTAGTAAAACTTCCGGGCGCGGGGAGAGGTTACAAAATCCAATATTTTGGACAGAGGTGGGTTGAATCTGTCCCTTTAATTCCCACCTGTGTTATTCCTCATAGGAAAACCTTTGTCGTTCTATTCCAGGCCATATTGCAGCTGGGAAAGGTTATTTTGCTTTTCACAATGACACTCTATGCAAGGGGGACAGGCATCTCGTAGGGTTGTTAAGCAGCACGCCCGTCAACCTTCCAAAAAGAAAATGTGCTGGTAAGGAGAAGCCATAGCTGCAGAGAGCAAGGACTGAGAAGGGAGAGCATCCCCTCGCAGAAAACAACTGGGGAAAGTTTTGGCCTGTGTTCTCCATTAAATCACAACTCCAAAGTGTGGTGTTGAACAATTGTTTTGTAGAGTTCTGGCTCCCTTTCTCTTTTTCCTTCTGGTCTTCCTGTTTATTTCTTTTCATTCCATGCATGGATGCAGCTGTTCTCTCCCCAAGATGTCCAGGGCTTCCCTCTGGCAGATTTTCCTGTCCTGACCTGGCCTTTCTCCACATTAGCGTGTTTCTCTCTTTTCCCCCCCCCCCCATTCCTATCCTTCATGAGCCAATCTACCTTCTATCCCCTCTCCCCCACCTGTCTGTCCTCTCTCCTTTCCCATGCCCAACCTCTTCACATGGAGACCGGAGCCCAACTCCTGCTCACTCTCCAATGCAGCTGATGAGAGTGTTTTGAAGGGTGACTGGCAGTGAATTTGCGAGGCTCTCACTCTTTCACTCCAAGTGTCATGAGCTCACATTAAGATGAAGAATTTGGGACAGACTGGAAATAGAACAAGGGTGGCAGGATACAGAGATGGTGCATTGGGGAGAATACAACCGAGGCAGCAGGACACGCTGTCCAATGCAGCCACCTCAGGTGCATTGTGGGACAAAAGGTCCAAGACCAAGAAGTGATGGCTGTTTAACCATAGCTGTGTACTGGCTTCTCCCCAACCAAATGTGTTGACTGGCCCATCCTTAGAGGGACAGGCCTGCAAAGCTGAGCAGCATTACTATGATATGGACTCCAGAGGCAGCGCTCTCCGGGAGAGAGACTAATGTGCTCCCAGTTAGATTTCATGAGTCATTGTGTTTGTGGAATCATTTTACATCTTGTAAGCAAGTTTTGGTACTAAGGAGAGGTGCCGGAGCCAGGAGTCTGTTTATCCACAGCACAAGCAACAGCATGCCATGGTCCCCACAGACCACCAGCAACGTGCCTCAACCCAGAAGCGACCACCTACAGGAGTGACAGGGGAGTCTGGACTCTGCATCTATTCGCTGCCTCTTCTGTAATGCCAGCAAGAGGGTGGGGAGCACTTTGAGCCAGTTATGGCAGTGGTTTGGTGTGTGGATGTTTGTCCATAGGGCAGGGGGCTGAGACCATGGACTCATTTCACATGGGAGTCACCCTTTGGACTGTAACTCTCAGTTGCTACTGTCCAAGGCGAAACGGAGCTGGTGACTGAGAGGCGAAAAGCCCCATTTCCCGCTCCCCATTCCCAGTGTCCTGCCCCTACTAGTTCCCTGCTATTTAATCTCAGTCCTTTAAACATAGATGCATTTTGTAATAGCATGAATGATTGTTTGTGTTTTCCTGTGCACCATGAGTGCCTTTCTGGCTGGGAGTGGGGAAAGCACCCTGCTATCTGGTGGGTGGATTCCCTTTGACTCACTAGCCCATAAGCCACATGTGTGCGCGCGCGCGCGCTCTCTCTCTCTCTCTCTCTCTCTCTCAGCAGAGGAATGGTGCCCTGAGCTGGTGCCTTGCTGTGAGGAGATGCCCGCAGGATGCCTTTCACAATGCCCGTGGGCATGAGAAGACTCCCGCAGCAGCAGAGTGTCTGGTGGGCATTTAGCAGCCGTGATGTGGGAGTGTCAGGTGGTGAGGAGACCATGCCGCCGGCCTGCCGAGGCTTGAGATTGACTAGGTCTGGTGAAGGTGGCCCGGGAAGGAAGGACATACGTGGCAGCTTGGAAACCATAAGTGACCTCTGATGAGATGAGGCTCCTCACTAGCCCGTTGCGCCGGATGCTGTTGAGCCTCCAGAATCTCTGTGAAGGAGAGGGAGGGAGTCCTGCCAAATGCTGTGTCCTAAACCCCCACCGCCTGCTTCGGAGGGAGAATTTCAGTGCTAAAGTGACAGCCATTGAGCTGGTCAGCTACTGGCGAGGTGTGTTTGAGGCGAATGGGATCCCTGAAGCACAGGAATCCAGCGAGTATATCGTTTCCTACGTCCTGGGAGCAAAGACAGTTAAGTGGTGCAGAAGGGATTATGATGGTGTGGTCACAGCACTCCTGATTCATCAACAAACTTGGCGATCTTGACTAGATTGTTTAATCTCTCTGTGCCTCTGTTTCCGTAGCTATGAAATGGGGAGACTGACACTTTCCTGTCTCATACGGGGATGGGGGTGAGGCTAAATTCATTAATTTTTGTAAAGTATTTTGCCCTCCTCTAATAATTTCTATACAGGGATCTGCCAGGGTTAGCACTGGTTGTAGCATGGGAAACAGGCACCCAGATTGTGCCCGGACCTGTGGCTGTGTGGCCTTGAATTTGGCCCACTGTCGTGAACCCCAGAACTTAGCAGGTAAATGCAGAGGAACTGTTTGAATCAGTGACTTCTAAGTCTCTATGTAGATTCTGCTAAAGATTTGGGATCTCAAAGAGTCTGGGGTGTTATTTATTGGTGAATGTTCGGGGACAGGAGAAAGAGGTGAGCAAGCTGCACAGTTGGGCAGGTATTAAAGTGATTTCCTCTTCAGTTTCACAGCTTGGGTGCTGGCAGCCTCTCCACCCCGCTCACATTGGAGCAGCGGCAGCAGATCCAGCAGCTGAGTATGAAGCGGCTACAAAGGTAGGAGCATCCCCTTTTAAAATCATCCGGCATCTCTTCCTTCTAGGGGGAAGGAAGTAGCATGGAGGAAACAAACAGAGCGAGGGCGGTTGTGTTCATGCTCAACATGCTAGAGCATATGCTAGTGCCGTGTCGCTGTTGAATGACCAGGGAGCGGCGGTAATAGGAGTTTGCCATTAGAACAAGGAGGATGCATGGGGTGAAACTTTACAAAAGAGGCCAGGCCCAACTGGATGTTGGCTCTGAGTCCATTAGAGAAACTACCAGTAGTGCCTTGTGCCGCCACTCCCCTGTCCACTGGCTATGGTCCTCTTCTCAGCTCCCTGACCTCAACTGTTGTGCAGTGTTGCTGTGCAGTGTTAAATAGTTGTCACGTTCCACCCCAGAGATGGCAGATCCAGCCTCTGGGGAATTTTCCTGATGTTGGGGTCTCCCTGGCTGTTGTAGAGTTGGCAAAACCCAGTATTCCCCTCCCTCCCCATAGGATCTCTCAGTACAGGGTGAATTGGGCCTGGTGTCTGCAAGTCACCTGGAATTGGAGATGATGGGGCAGTCTGTGAGGAGAGGAAATGCTTAGGGACTTGGATCATTGAGAAAACTGAGACCTCCAGGAAGGCATCTGGAGTGAGCCTAGAGGAGATATGGAAAAAAACTTAACCCTTTGGCTACTGCAGACATACATCCTCCCAATTATCCATGTGACCGGTGGTTATGGAACATGTTTGTGTCCTGCAGTGAGGGTTAGCTCTGCGATGCATGACAGGGGAGTATGTAGGGGATTCTAGAAGAGGCATAGTGTGTCAGCAGTGGATGCTGGGCTTCATGTATTATCTCCTCACTGCCCATGTGCTCATGCATCATCTTGTTAGACCCCTTCAGTTCCACATCCAAGGATCTTTAGCAGTGCCAGGCATTGCCCTCCATCCCCTGGAGAGAAGGTGCTGGCAATGACAATACCCATGGCTTGGAGGTTGATAAGAAGGTGATTGAGGGCTTGTCTGTAACAGGGGAGCCTACTCCTAATGTGATGCGTAACCCACCCCGTCCTGTTGCAGGATGCCTGTGCAGTACGTCCTTGGTGAGTGGGATTTCCGGGAACTGACCCTCAAGATGAGACCCCCAGTCTTCATTCCTCGGCCCGAGACAGAGGTAAGACCTTGGAAAGGAGGCGTTTAAACTGCTCTTCCATGCACTGAATTGCTACAGATGTGCCCTGTACTGCATGAGAGTCTGTCTATAGGTGATGAGTTGCACAGACCGACCACCTCACACTTCCTTCGGGATGTAGGGGGTGGAGAGGAGGCAGAAAGGAGATATCTGAGACTGTTGTAGGCGAACTTTGCTTCCTGGCCCATGCTGTTGGGGGAGAGACTGTGTTTCTCCCAGCCCCACACTAGGGCAGGCTTTGCTAGCGAATCTATTTCACCTTGGCCAGTCATAAGGAAACCCCAAGTGGAAGTAGTTGGAGTATTTTCCTTTTTTTCTGCTATGGTAATGGCTTTCTCCATAGCCTAAGGACATTGTTAATAAAGCCCAATGGCTTGCTACTTTGATACCAGAATAAGAAGCCTGCAGCTATTCAGAGCTTATGTTAACAAAATCAGCCTGTGGTTGAAGGTAGCAATCACTCTTCTTGAAATCTCAGGATATTGGTAGTGGGATACCTGGAGCCTATTTGTGTCTTTGCTGCTTCAGATTGAGCCTGGGTTGGTAGAGGATGGAAGCTCTTCCCTTTGGGTAGCTTCTGCAGGACAAGCACTGAAGAAATTGGACTCAGATCACCGACTCATTCCCTAGGCCACCAAACAGGTCATTTCTGGCATGGACTGGATTTGAACCAGTGTCTTAGACATGGTGGGGTCATACCGATCCCTTGAGTCACCCATGTGTTCCTCATCCACCTGGACTGGTGACAAAGTAAGGAAACTGGATGGCTAAGAGGATTGGCCATGGAGCTTTTCATCTCTAGCTCTCTGGCTCAAATCTGCTCCCAACTGGTTAGTAACTAAGTGCTTTTACCATTTGACTACAGCTTGGTGGCCATTATGAACTAAATTGGTGGGTCACTGCTCAGTTCCTCCTAGGCAGGTGCCCACGTCACAAAAGTGACCGATACAATTAGCCTCCTTGCTGGTAGTCTCAGAGATGCCAAAGGCAGGATGAGTCATGGAGACTGAAATACATAACCCATATAGGATGGATCTGCTAGCTCACGGGTGAGCTGTATTGGGGATGGGGGGGAAACTGTGTGGAAAGCACCTAGATGTACTGTACCTGATCTGTAGATAAAGAGGACCTCCAGTCCCCAGGGTTGTCCATCCTGCTTCTTTCATTAATCAAAAATAAAATATTTGAGAAAGAAACATTTATATTATTTGGTCAGGCAAGAGTATAGGAGTCCGATCCAGCTCTTCCTGAAGTCAGTGGCAAAGCTCCCATTGATTTTAATGGGAGGACGAGCAGGCCCTAGGTGAAGAATCCCATTACTCTAGCTTGTACAGTGATGCTATGAATGTTCAGCGCTGGAGTTCCAGTCAGGACTGTGACATCAGTACAACCTCATTAGTTTCCTACTAATAGAGCCCTGGAAATCTGTGGATATCTGCATCCGTGGACCATGTTTGCAGATCGTGGATTGGATGCAGATACAAATTTTTTATCCGTGCAGAGTTCTACCTACTAGGCAAAATTGCACCAAGATTGCTTTCTCTAAATGTAGTGCTCGCATCCAAGAGTGGAGACTGCCCGAGTTGTGTCTAATGCCTCGCTTTTATCATGCTGGTTATGATGATCCAGTTTGGAGCAGGTGCCCTGAATGATGATTGTTTTCTTAGTTAGAAAACTGCCCCTCAACAGCTACATCCAAAATCAACAGCCAAAAAGGAGAGTTTCTAGTAGCTGTGTTGCATAGGTAGTCCTGTTCCTGTCAACTTCAGAGAACATTTCCGGCCTCTGACCCTCTTCTAATTCATGGCTGCAATGTTGGAACAAATGCCAGAGGGAGCCTGTATGTTCTGAAAGTCAAAACATCTGCTGATGAGGCTTCCTTCGGTGCTATGCTCTAATTCTTTCCATGCAACACCAGCCCTGCCAGTCCTTAAACAAAGGTCTATTGCATACAGAGCAGGCCATGATTGCCAATGCAAGAGAGCATTGCTGGTTGTGCCCATGTGCTTGCATGGTTTGGTAAATGCATCTCCACTGGCCCAAATTACAATGCAGTGTGCTGGAACGTGCTACATTTAAAGGCGTTCAGCGCAGGCAGGAACCCTGTCTACAAGGGAAATTTTTACAAGTTAGACCACTATAACCCACTGTGTGGACACTCCTATTCCAGTATAAGAGTGGCTCCCTTCACAAGTGACATAAATTAAACCTAAAGGAGGTCACTGTAAACTGGAATAAGACTGCCCACATAGGAGTTGATCCTGGTATAACTACAGTGGTTCACACCTTAGGTTATAACAAAAGATCTTTCCCATGCAGACAAGGCCCTAGACATCCCAGCCACAGTGCCTCTTTAACCAACAAAATGCAGCCACATTCCTTCATTCCACCCAAGTGGATCCCAGCTGAAATCTCCTCAGGGTCACCCCTCTTCTGCACGTGGGCGCCGAACCCTTTGTTGGTGCACTCCTAGAAATTCAAAAGGCTTTAAATTTCCCCTTTGTTGAGGTTCCTGGGAATGTTTCTTATGTCAGCGAATTCCTTTGTAGAGAGACATGGCATGTCTTGCCACCCACTAATTTAGATCTAATTTGCCAAGCCTAACTGGAAGGAGGAAGCAATCAGGTAGGCACTTGTGAGAGGCCAGAGGCTGGCAGGCAGGTGGTCTGTGCTGCTGAGTTTAGGAGGACAGAGGAGTTGTCCTATGTATCATTTCATCTGGAAATATAAGAGGAAATAACAAAGGATCTGATGAGTGAGGGTGATAGGGAGGAGTAGTGGGAGGGTGCTGAGTAGGGGTTAGAGGGGAACCTACCCTGTGGCAGAGTAAGTATCTGTCTTACTCAGAAAGCAGAGCAGCAGCAGCATATGCTCCAGGCTGCTGCTGCTTCTCTTGTAGCTGTTGCTGTTTCTTGGCTTTCTGTTGTCTCATCATAATTTCTGTAACGTCATATGCTGGTCAGCAGTGGCATGGCGAGAGATGGTGAGGTATGCTGAGCTTCACTCTTGCTGCTGTGTAAGTCTGTGTATTTCTCAGGTCTGATTCTGTTGATTGTACATTAAATAATGGGAGCACCTGCTGCTGGCTCTGATGAAGCTACTGTGTTTTGAGCCAGCCACTTCTGGTATCTGATGCAGAGACGACTGAAGATCTGTGTGTTCTTTCTGCCTGGCCTTAATCCCATCCTACCCTGTCACCATTTCCAGCCATGCCCTCTAGTTTAATGTCAAGCTGACAAAAACATTGGGAACTCAGTTGTTTGTTGTCTTGAGAAGGTGTGTGGGCAAGACCATTTACATAACAGGCCACATGTTTGGTGTGATTGTGATCAGGCCGTTGACACTATGTGGTAGCACTCATGGGCCAGCTTTGGGGGAGGATAGTTGGATAGGAAGTGGGTGGGGACAGGTCCAGATATTGAGCACCGTCCAGCTGGATGATGCTTTGTGCATGTTCTCTTTCCAAGCACTACGTACTGTGTATAATCTGTTGCACAAACTGAGTGGGTGTCCAGCTCCTTTCACTCTGCTTCTTCGGACATTGAGCTCTGTGTGGTGTGTTTCAAGGGTGGGTGTTGCTTTGCATATGTCGCCACTGTAACTTTTCAGGAATTCCATTTTACTTTAAAAATGCAACAGGAAAATCTCTAATTTATTTTTTGACCAAATAATGTAGTCAGTACATTTGAGCTGTCTTCCTGCTTGTGATTTGTCTGCAAGCCGTTTGCAATGTTCTCATAATGAGTGGTGGTTAGAAATCATTCACCAGATAACGTCTGAATAATTCTTGGTCTGTAGATCATCCACAGGCAGCTCACTGCCAGTAATTGTTATCCCATATTTGAACTGGTTCATTCTGATTGCACGCAAGTCATCTGCCATGTTTCTATTCCCTGATTGGCTGAGTGTAACTCTTACTATTGAGACTCTGATGCAGATATATTTACAAGTAAAAAATGTGCTTCCTGTTGTTATTTGGTGAAACTTTGCTGCTTCCACAAATGTTCCTGCCTGTAAACGTGGGCACAAGCTAGGAGAAGGAGCTGTCTTTATTACACATTTGTATTGCACCTAGTACAATGGGGTCCTGGTTCTTGATTGGGGCCCCAAGGTGCTACATTAATAAAAAAAAGAATAAGGAAACAGACACGTAAGGAGTGTGAAACCAGCAAAATCATATTTGATTGTATGAGCGAATATATAAATGAAAAATAAATTCCTTTTTCTGGTTTTCTTTTTCACCTGTGTGAAATTCATCACTTTCTAGTCTATTCAAGTTCTTACGCTGTACCCATCTCCATGGTGTGTAAACTCTCAACCCACAATTTTTTGCATTCATTTCAGTTCATACGGTTTCACACCCTTTCTTGTATTTTACATTAGCATTTGGATTTCTTTGAAACCCATCAGGGTGAAGCTGAAATTTCATGTGAATCAGAGTTCTTTTAAGCTCTATTCATATCTTATTTTTTGGATTGAAGTGGTGCCATCATGGACCAGGACCCATTGTCATAGGTTCTGTAGAAACACAAAAATACAGTCCCTACCCCAAAGAATTTACAGTCTAGATAGAGTATAATTCCACAATGGGTCCTTGGTCTTTTGGGGAAACACCTTCCACAAATTCCCAGGCTAGATTGTGTGCTGTTCTTCTGCATAGTCTACAGGTGTTTTAGCCTCTTATGGAATAGAGAAAAACAAAATCATGTGAAGGATGTCTCAAGCCAGAGGCAAACCAGATATTATCTTACATGTGTAACCACAGGCTAAATTAAGCCTCATCATAATTTCACATATAGGAGTTTTTAATTTGGTCCTATTGTTTACCTCCTAGATTATTTTGGTAACACATATCTCACCCCTAGAGGGCACTCCAGGCTCAGATTCATTCCCCGCTCCCTAGGTTCCTTTGACTTCCAGGAATTATTTTCCTGTAGCTGATGATTAACAGGGTTTCCGGTGTCTGTTTTCCTCCTTGAGTGAGGCTGTATTTTTAGGCAAATGAAGGCTCGCTTTTAAAAGTAAACATTGTCTCCCTCCAAATCCCTCTCCCCTGGAGATGGCTTTCCTGCCAGAGAGGGACAGTTGGGTCCATTCAGAACCTTCTGAAATGCCTTCCTGTGGACTTGCTGAATGGAGAGCCACAGGAAGGGACAACTTCCAGTTATCCTTAGGAGGCTTTGCTCCCTGAGCCGCAGAATGGTTAACTAGCACTACCTCTGACTCTCCCCTTAGGCCTTGTCAGGGCTCACCGCCCCACCTTGAGCCTTAGGGGATTCATCGTGACAATCTTTGACAACTCCACAGCCCTGTGGCTTGCTGAGATTTCAGCACCATTTCAGAGCTGTAGGAGGCTTTTTAATCCCAGACAAGCCTGTCTTAGATTGGTTATGGGGGCTAGATCATAGAAATAAATCGCTGACCTGTAAAGAGGAAAGGATGGAGTCAGGACTAAGGGCTTGGCTACACTTCCAAGTTACAGCGTGTTAAAGGAGCCCCGGGCGCACTAGCTCACTACCCGTCCACACTGGCACGGCACGTAGAGCGCTCTGACTCCACGGCTAGAGCGCTCTTGGTACTCCACATCAGCGAGTAGAATAACGTTTGATGTGCCCCAGCGTCAGTGTGAAAGTGTGAACAAGGTGTTGCATTATTGCACTCTCATCAGCATCCGGAAATGTCCCATAATCCCCTTAAGTCAAGTGGCCACTCTTGTCATTGTTTTGGATATGCCCTTTGAAAGCTCCATTTGACAGCCGGCTGCTTATCTGCTCCGAGACAAAGCAACCATTACTGTGGAATGCTGTGTGTGTGTGTGTGTGAGAGAGAGAGAGAGAGAGGGGGGGGGGGGGGGGGGTCTGCTGCTGTCTGAACTTACAAGACAACATGCTGACATGCTCTCAGCCCCCCCAAAACCCACTCTCTCTCCCCCCACATACACACAACACACTCCCTGTCACATTCCACCCCACCCCCACATTTGAAATGCACGTTGCAGTCACTTGCCTGCTGGGATAGCTACCACAATGCACTGCTCTCTGTGGCCGTTGCAAGAGCTGCTAATGTGGCCACGCCAGTGCGCTGTCAGCTGTCAGTGTGGACAGACTGCAGCGCTTTCCCTACTGCGCTCTACGAAGGCTGGTTTAACTCAAAGCGCTCTACATCTGCAAGTATAGCCATGCCCTAAGAGGCACGTTCAGCATGAGAGATGTGTGTGTATGAAAAATTGTAAACCCCATCTTCTGTGGTGCATGTTTCTGATACTCTACGTGCAAAGACAGAAAAAAGGATGGCCGGCTGGCTAGCATTGCAGAGTTAAAGTTTTTTTTGGAGAACATGCATCCTTAGTTGTGCATTTCTTAGGTTTCTGACTCTTTTTTGTTGTTGTTGTTCTGGCAAGAGCAGGGGTATTGTGTTTTATTGATAACTCTGATGTTCTTGAATGGGAGTATGCACTAAAACCACTGCTGTCTACTTGCCCCCTTCAGCTAGCGGTGTGATTCCTAGATTGCAGAGATATACTCACATTAGCTCAAAAGAATAGTGTAGCCACAGTAGCCTGGGGAATGGTATCATGATCCAGCTGCCCTGATTACGTACCCACAGTGTCCAGGTGGGTTTGTACTCATGGTAACTAGCCTGTGCCGCTGCTAACCGCTGCCCATGTTACTGTGACTACAGCCATCGAGCTAGTGGGAGTATAGCTATGCGAGCTGGGAATCACACCCCTACCTTCAAGTGTAGGCTTTGCCTGAGTGACATTTTGTTCGTGCTGAAATATGTTATACAAACATGTGATCAACGTTTGGCTCAAAGAGGGCTTTCATGGATTATAACTGAACTTTTAGTTAACCTTAATTATGAACTTTTTAATTTCTTCAGAGCCATACAAAAGGGAGAAGAACAAGAAAGATCTGTATTCATTAATCTGCGTATTTAAATAGACAGATTGCAAGGTGGGGGATTTCTCCACTGTTTTATGTGTAAGTGGCATTATGTTCATCTGCTTGAGAAGCCATTATTGATGCTGGATGGATCGAAGCCTCTGTTTTTATTCCTCAGAGTCCTTGTTAATGCCACAAATTGCATCACTTTTCAGCAATTGCAGAAGGCCATGTAGTCTAGTGGTTAGAGCCATGGATTGGGAGCCAGGAGACTTGAATCCTCTTCCCAGTTTTGCCAGTGAGCTGCTCTGTGGCCCATGGCAAATCACTCCCCGCCTCTGTGCCTCTGACTTTCCTGTGTATGAGGTGGAGATGCCAAATCTTGCCCACCTTTGGAAAGGGCTTTGGGATCCTTTGATAAAGGAGCTATGCTAGGGCAGCTGGGGAGTACCAAAAGAGACTTGGAAATGTCAATTTTTTTATTAAAAATCCCCAACCTTTCTTTGCAAACACAATTCGCTCCCCTTGGTGCTGGGCAGAGAGGAGGCAGCTTTCCTTTAAGGGCACACATGGACCTGGATATGCTTGGAATGAATTGACTTAATGTATGCTCTGGTTATCACCTCTCCACCATACTAGTTGTTCCTTGTATCTCTCAGCTCTCATACCACCCATGGGCTCTTACTTTCCTGCCTTCCAAGCCTCTGCTCCTTTGGAATCCTGTTCTGTTTGAGACTGGGATCTCAGGTCCATGTTTTTCAGGTTCTTAGCTGAGAAGCAGTGTGGTTTAGCAGTTAAAGCACAGGGTGGGAAGTCAGGACTAGAGCTGTGTGAAACTACTGCAGAAAAGTAATTGGGGAGAGTCATTTGAATAAAGTCTGCAGATTAGCTTGGACAGAATCCACGACCCATTTCCTTTGCCCCTAACCAACATTAGCCTAAACGGGGTTTTAGGAACACAGGAATTGCCAGACAGGATTGGATCAGTGGTTCATGTTGTCTGGGATCCTGTCTTTGACAATGGCCAGTACTTGCCGCTCCAGAGGCAGGGCCGCCTCCAGGCACCAGCCGACCAAGCACGTGCTTGGGGCGGCCAATCTTGGGGTGGCGGGGGGTGCTCATGGTGTTTTTTTGTTTGTTTGTTTTGTTTGGCGGGGCGGCGCTCGAGGGTTTTTTTTTGTTTTGTTTCGGCCGGGCAGCGCGGGAGGTGTTTCGGCGGCGCAGCGCTGGGGGGGACGGGGGCTTCGGCGGCCTGGCCCGGCGCTCCGGGGGTTTGGGCGGTGTGGCGTGGCGGCGGGGGTTTGGGCGGCGGGGGGGTTGGGCGGCGCTCCAGGGGGGTGGAGGGGGGGTTGGGTGGGCCGGCGTTCGGGGGGTTTGGGCGGCCCGGCCCGGCGCCCGGGGGGGTGGGGGTTTGGGCGCCCCGGCCCAGCGCCCTGGGGGTTTGGGCGGCCCGGCCCAGCGCTCCGGGGGGGGCGGGGGTTTGGGCGGCCTGGCGCAGCACTCGGGGGTTTGGCAGGCCCGGCGCGGCGTTCGGGGGGGTGGGGTGGGTTTGGGCGACCCGGCACGGCGCTCGGGGGGCGGGGGTTTGGGCGGTGCGGCACTCTTCTTTTTTGCCTGGGGCGTCAAAAAAGTTAGAGTTGGCCCAGAGGAAGCCAGCATTTTGCGAATGTTCAGGGGCAGCTATGAGGGGATGAAGATTAATGCTGGAGGCATCCATGTAGCTGCCTCCTGGTCTGTTTGGGATCAAAGGCCCCCCTCAGTGGCCTTGTGTTGGGCTGCTGCCCCGAAAGCACTAGTATGGCTGCCTCAGCGCCTCATTGGCATGGGGTTGTCTAGGGTCTGTGTGGGAGGCTCGGGGGTATGTGAGGTGTGTCCCTTTCCCCACTCTGCCAGCCAGTGGGTGAACTGGGATTGCTGTGAGCTGTGCTGCCATCTGAACATGGAGCTGGCCTGGAGGCCTAGTGTTTAAAAGGGACAGGGGGGAATTTTCCATGGCTTCCATATACTCACGTTTCCTGCTTGGCCTCCACGTGCCCTGCTGCAGATCGATTGGGAGCCAGTGGACAAACAGACAGGAAGGGGGCGGTCAGATTAGGCTCTGCAGAGAGTCCTGGATTCTGGGAAGTGCGGTTTCTGGGGGGAAAAAACAACACATGTAAAAACATTCCCAGGAAGCGACAGTGTGTCTCTCTGGGTGTTTGGACAGGAGTGTACACCCAGCCTTCTGTATCCCTCACTGTCTCCCCCTGCTTCCCAACTCTAACCTGAGAGATTCACAGGCAGCACACCACCCGGGCTGTTGACCCTCAAACTTCATCTTCCCTGCTGCCTCAGGACACTTGAGCCAGGAATGGCATGACGCAAAGGGATGCTCCCAGGGAGTGCTGAAAAGCGTCAAAGTCAGAGCCTGAAGGAAGCGTTTGGGGTGCTAAGAGGGTTAACATGCTATCTTCCTGCCCCTGCAGCTGTTAATTTTGTATTTTGTGTTATGTGAAAGAAAAACATGGGGTTACTCTCCAGTTTTTCTGACAGTACTGATTATTATTAATATTTATTATCTGTTCTATCATAGCGTATAGGAGCCCCAGTCATAGACCAGGAACTGATTGTGCTAGATGCTGTACAAACACAGAACATTGGGAAAGGCAGTCCCTGTTCCAATGAGCTTCCAACCTATAATACTCTATCATCCCACTGCTGGGCCCACACACAGCTCTGCCACTGCACCTCAGCCCTGGCCTGCAGCCCACCCTGTGGTACCTATCCTACCCTCCTGTATGCACAGTATTGAACTGCAGCACCCCTGTCCTATGTCTATTAAGCACAGAGGCTGCCAGCAGCACCAAACTGTGCAGAGTTTCTGTGGTACCATTATACAGCCACTGGAGGACGACTGGATATCAGCAGGCTCTTTTCTCTTGTACCCATAAGAGATTGCATGAGCCCCCCACTAAAGCCTAAGATGAATTGCTCTCTATACCTCTGCAGACAGCTTTCGCACGGCAGTCTCCTAATGCAAATGGGAGGTAGGATGACATCAGCAAAGCAGTGCTTGTCCAAAGTTCACACTGTGTTCCATCCTGGGAGGCAGAGAAGTGGTTGGGGTGAAGAGGTTAATTACACAGGAGCTTTTCAGCATTTAACTAGTTCCTTGAGGAAGATGTTTTTCAAATAATTTGTTCTTGTAATGAGCCTGGACTCAGTGAATAGTTTGTGATGAATAACTTATTCCATGAAATTCACTTTTTTTTATGTAATTCACAAATTTCCTGTGAACGGCTTGCAAAATTCTATTAATCTGTCAAATAATTTTCCTGAACAACCATGGCCCTCGAAACATTCACTAACCGTTCAGTGTGATCTTCCATACATTTGAAACATTGGTTCATTTTGCCTGGAAACACACATCACACCCTGTGGTTTCTGTTCCCAGAGTGGATGACCATTAACTCTTAGGGCTTGACTCACTGTGGGTGCTACAGTGGCACAGCTACAGCCGTTTAGCATCATAGTGTAGGTGCTTTCTACAGCAACGGAAGGTTTTTTCCCACCAGTGTAAGTAATCCACCTCCCCGAGTGGCTGAAACTAGGTTGACAGAAGCATTCTTCCATTGACCTACCAGCCTGTATACTGGGGGGGTTAGGTCAGCAGAGCTACAACACTCGGGTGTGAATTTTTCATGCCCTTGAGCGATGTAGCTCGGTTGATCAACATTTTACGTGTAGTCCAGGCCTAGGAATCAAGTTTCCGAGGTGGATGCTTGTACTTTGAATCTTAGATTTGCTGCTGACGTGAATGTTTTTGCTGTTGGAAAGTGAGTAGAGAGGACGTTCGGTGAATGGGACAGGGGACTGGGACAATGGAGACCTAGGTTCAGCAACAGATTTCCTATCCTTCAGTTCCCTCTCTGTCACATGGGGGTCGAATTTCTTACGGGAGTGTGGTGAGAATAAACCCATTAATGACTGCAAGGAGGTCAGATATCCTGGGGCATATGTAAGCATCTCTCTAGAAGACAATGGAAAAGGGGTGTGAACCTGGCCAGTTCAGATTCAGCATTTTGTTTCTAGCTAATAGTAACAAACAGGGTAAGGTGATTTTTGTAGGTATTTGCTCAGCTCTAGTCATGAGACTCTCAAGTGTATTTCCACTTCTCCATCTTTGCATTACAAGCTGCCTGGCCATATACTGCCTGCCGGATGGAGCTGCACAGGTGGAGAGCTTGTGGTTTGGGTTCTGGCGAGCAGTGCCCTGACTTTCTCTTTGTGCAGCTGCAGTTCCAAGAAACACAGTGAACAAGAGACCCGGCCACAGGGAGGGGGAGCTAATACCGAGAACTTGTGAGAATGTGTGTGCTGGAGGGGTGGAGTCAGGGTTTATGGGGAACTGGGGGTGTTTGCAAATGTGCACGTTTATTTCACAATTAGCTCAGAAAGTGGAAAAAATAAACGATAGCATGAAGTTAGCTGGATTCAGACAGTGAAGTCAAACAAGTCACTGTGGAAAAGCAGCTGAGGGCTCGGTGGGCTGCTTTGTTAAGGCAGGTGAAAGTTTGAGAACCTCAGAATGATGGGAATCAAGCAACAATGGATACACATTTTTTTTTCTGCTTGGTAAAGGAGATTGTTTGGAAAGCTCTTTCCCTCCCCCCAAACTCCAAGGATGCCCTGTTCTATTCCTTTTCCAGTCTCTTCTTAAATTCCTTCCCCGTGCCAAAGATAAAGAGGGGCTGGAAATCGCTGCCTGCAGAGGCTGCAAACAGCATCCCATTTGTCTGCCAAAGAGGGTCACTAAAGCAATATACTCACTGAGCCCAGGGCCCCTGAAGTTCTCCCAGCCTGGTTCAATGGGGGTGCCAAATTCAGATCCCCACACATAGCAACCCTTTGTCCTTTTCCTACATCCCCAGCCCATCATCCTATAGATATAGATGATTACACAGCATATGGATCACAGGTATTATGTATGGATCATCACAGGCTCTGAGAGCCTCCCAAATATTTGTGGATTTATCCCCACACTGCCCCTGTGAGATTAGGAATTATCATTGTCAGCACTGTACAGGCGGGAGCCTGAGGCACAAAAAAAGAACATGACTTTCTCATTCTGTGGCAGAACTAGGAATTAAACCCTGGTCTCCTGAGTCTCAGCCAAGAGCCCTGCTGCAGCACCATCCATCCTTCGCAGGCTAAGCAAAGGCATAGAGCAAAGCTGTGCTGGACAATAGACAACATGAAGGTGGGCCGTGCCCCTGCTTGCTGGACTTAGAGTGAAGCAGATGGGCACTCCTTATGTGGGCAAGGATAGGAGTGCTGCAGATTTGGGGCAATAACCTCTGCTCCTCCCCCCCGGGTGGGGCTGGAGGAAACTGGCATCCTCGTCTGGGAGGGAAATTCCAAGCTTTCGTTCTGGTAGTGAAACTCCCACACTAAATGCACCACTGGTCCAGCCCATCATCTCTACTCTATCCCCTTGTCACTCTTTCCCTCCTGGGGTCAGTATCCTGCCCTTGCCTTACTCCATCTGCTACACTCTAGGGTCACCATCCTCTTCTCTCCCTCCTTTCTGCAGCCTTCCCTTCTGTGGGTCACCTTTAGGTATCCAGCCTCTGGGAGAAATCTACAATCTCTCCTTGAAGGCTGTTAATGGCTTTGTGGGTCATGCCAAAGTGTGCCCAGGTCCCATTTCCACTGGCAAAAGAAGAGGAGGATCTCACAGTCCGTCCCCCCTCCCCCTGTGCCCTCACCCCCTAAAGACTACTGCATGCCAGAGAAAAGGTGCTGGTAGGGGTTATTCTTGGGATTAAATGAGGAATTTTCTTTTAAACAACCTTCCCTCGCACAGACTCGGTTGCATAGAAAGGAACATAAATCCAGCAGCTCTGCCACTATCTGTAGCGGTGACTCAGGTCAGCAGGATTTTGAGCGTGTGGGCTGCACGCACACTGGCTCTGACATTTATTGTAAGCAATCATTTGCATTTTAATAGCCCCATAATTGAGCATTTCTCCATCAAGTGGATAACACACCTCTCCAGTGCCCAATGATAAATATCTAACTAGGTTGAATATCTAAGGTGAATTGTTAATGTGTGTCTTAGGTTTTTAATATGCAGCAGCAAAAGCAAAACAAAAAAATAGTTTGGTGGTAACCAAGCACTGTGTTGACATGATGTGCACCATCTGATTCTGACCTTTCTGATCTTCACTTTTCCCAGCCGCCTGAGATAGACACTCAGCACAAGTTTTCAGAGCTATGCCAAAAGGGGGAAAATGGCCTAGCCTGGGGCATGGGAGACCCAAGTTCACTTCCCTGTTTTGTCACAGACTTCTTGTGTGACCTCAGACAAGTCACTCAGGCCTGGTCTACACTTAAATTTAGATCAACCAAGTGGTGTTGCTCAGTTGCTTAGTTAAGCTGACCTAGCCCCCAGAATAGAAGCATTCTTCCATTGATCTAGCTACCACCGCTTAGGGAAGTGGATTACCTACGTTGATGGAAAAGCCCTATCCAGCAACATAGGAAGCATCTATGCTATGGCGCTACCAGAGCATAGCTACAACTGTGCCACTTTACCGCCCATAGTCTAGACATGGCCTCAGTCTCTCTTTGCCTCAGTTTGCTATCTTTACAATGGGGATAATAGCACTTCCCTACTTCACAGGGGTGTTGTGAGGATAAATACATTAAATAGTGATAGGTGCTCACCATATTGTAGTTAATGGGGACATATAAACACCTAAGCTAAATAGGATGACTAGATATCCAATTTTTGTAGAATTTAAGAGCACTATGATTATTTGGTCTGACGTACTGCATGTAGTTCCTGCAGTAGAGGGAATTGCTGTTCCTTTTTATGTAATTGGCACTACTGAGCCCAATAAATTGTGTCTGAACTAGAGCATATTTTTTAGAAAGGCATCCAATTCAATCAGTTTAAAGACAGCAAGTGATGGAGAATGCACCACGTGCCTTGATAATCTGTTCCAAAGGTTAATTACTTTGACTGTTAAAATGTTTCCTGTGATTTCCAATTAGAATTTTCATAACTTCATCTTCCAGCCCTTGGATCTTGTTATGCCTTTGTCTACTAGATTAGTGGATTGAGATTACTGAAAGGAAATCTGCATTCTATAGCAGTAATTAGCTCAGTGAATACTCTCAATATGAGAATATATACTATATACACATCTACCCCAATATAACGCAACCCGATATAACACGGGTTCGCATATAGCGCGGTAACCCCAGGGCTCCGGCAGTGGGGCTCGGGCGGCGATTTAAAGGGCCCAGGGCTCCTGCTGCTGCGGGGAGCCCCGGGCCCTTTAAATCACTGCTGGAGCCCTGCCGCTGCTATCCCGGAGCTGTGGCAGCGGGGCTCGGCCGGCGATTTAAAGGGCCCGGGCTCCCCGCAGCGGCCGGAGCCCAGAGCTCTTTAAATCACCGCTGGAGCCCTGCCGGCGCTACCCCGATATAACAGGGTTTCACCTATAACGCGGTAGGGATTTTTGGCTCCCGAGGACCGCGTTATATCGGGGTAGAGGTGTATTGTATAATTAATATGTAAAGCCATTTTAGAAACCTCTATTTCTAGTCTACATTTCTTATATCATGCTCATCACCATAGTATTTGAGCACTTTCCAGTATTTCATTAAGCAACCTAAAACCTGTCACCTGTTGTTTGTTCTTTCAGCCTCTCCCCAGGGGGAGCAGCATGTGCAGTGGAGCGGGGTTTTTGATACGGTTTAGGAGGGCAGGAGTTAGTATACATATGACTGTATATTTATTTTAGGGAATGCAAGGTCAAAGAAATGTGGCTTGTACTTGGAGTGCAAGGTGGTGAGGTTTGTGCTCAGTTTCTCTATGGCTATGTCAAGTACTGGTGTCTCTAATACTTCCATTTTATTGCTACTCCCCAGCCGGAAGCTCCAGTCTGATGATGTAGAGTAGGATCTGGGGAATGAAGTTCCCATCTGAATACAAGCCTATTTGCCAAGGGTTTGTCTGCTTGGGGAAATTGACCGGCAGAGCTGTAGTGAAATATCCTGCTATAGCTATCCTGGTATAACTCCCATTTGTGGACACACTATTCTGGAATTCTAGAATAAAGTCACTTTTATTCTGGAATAGAGTGTCCGCAGGGGGGTGTTATATTGACACAACTATAGCGGAACAATTAGGGTATGGCTACACTGCAGTTCAACAGCTATCGCTGGCCCATGTCAGCTAACACGGACTTGCAGGGCTCAGGCTGTGGAGCTTTAAAATTGCCGTGTAGATATTCAGATTTGGGCTGGAGTCCCTCCCCCCTTGCGGGGTCCTAAAGCTCGGGTTCCAGCCCGAGCCCAAACATCTCTATTGCAATTGTACAGCCCTGTATCCTAAGCCCCATGAGCCTGAGTCAGCTGACATGGGTCAGCCACGCATGTTTAATTGTCATGTAGGCATACCCTTATTCTGGTATAGCAATGCTGATCAATTTCCCTGTGTAGACAAGCCCTTAGTCTCCTGGCTGTGTAGTCACATGAGAGCTGATTTCTCCCAGGTGAGCATATTTCCTAAGTGAAATACCAGGGTGCTTGCCCTGGGATGGGGTCTGTGAAGGAGAATACTATGCCTTTGAGGGACAGGCTGGAACCTACAGCTGGGGCAGCTTGAGGTAATCCAGGAGCTTTTCCCCACCCTAGGGCTGGGCTACATAAACAGGAAGAGGAAGCAGAGCAAGAGAGAGAGGAGTGGAAGCCATACAGGCTTCAGGAGGGCGGTGGAGTTGTTTCTGCTCAGGCTCTAGGAAATTGACCTAACTAGAGAAACTTGCAGCTCATAAATATGGCAAATGCCAGGCACTGCATGACATAGATGGTCTGATAGTGGGGACTGCTAGTTCCTTGGATCAAGGAGCACTGGACCTAGAGAAGAAGCAGTGCCGGTGGAGAAGCAGAGACACAATGAGATAGTGAACAGCCGGCTCAAGGAAATAAGTCTTCAGATCAGCCATGTCTAGACAGATTTGCAGGCCAAGTTGGAAGAGATACGTTTCTCCAGGGACAGTGTCTTGGCTCAGTCCATAAAACTGGACCAGGAATATGCCCGCCTGAGGGCAAAAGAAGAAAACAGTGAGCAACAGCATTTGTTGTTGGAGAGAGACCTGGAAGAGCTTCATGAGGAAATACTCTGGCAATACGAGATCATTGAGGCATAGATTAAGAAGGAACTATTGCTCTGTACTCACTCCCTGTGATTGTCTCCTCTGTGTCACACTAGAATGTTCCTGTAAGCATCGCCCTTTCGTAAGTGATCAGAGACGGCTAGCATGCAAGGGCACCCTTGCTGACCAAGCTTTCTGGGTACTAACCCCTTCTGAGGATGTGAGGAAGAGTGCTGCTTCACGTCTGCAGCCAGCCTCCCTAAAACCAGCTGATTCTGCTCCAAGAGAGGGGCCTGGTCTGCACAACACATGCTTTGCTGGACTAAGTATATTGGCAGAGTCCTCTAATGAAGGTGCAGCTTATGCCGACAGAAGTTTTTCTGGCAGCATATTTACACCACCTCCCTGAATGACGTTAGCTAGGTTGACAGGAGCCAAGATGTCAGCCAAATTGCGTCTACACTGGGTGAGTTTTCCTGTTGACCGGGGGGCAGTTTTGTTCACACTGCTGATCAATGTAGCTATGCCAACAGCACTTTGTAGTTTAGACCTGGCCAGAGGCATGCTAGAACACCATACACTGCGTCCTGAGTTCACCTGCATGTGCTCTGACCCTGCTGCAGGAGGAATCCACAGACAAGGAGCTCCCCTTAAAAATGGGCTAGTCAAACTGCCTTTCCCACAGACAGGTCCAGGTCAGGGGAACATTGAAACAAGCCAGGCTGCTCAACAACTGCAAGCTCCAGTCAGGGCCGACTCTGGTTTTTTGGCCGCCCCAAGCAAAAAAAAAAAACCTGCGGCACGGCCGGAGTGCAGGTGCAGGGGGACCGGCTGTGGGGGGAGGGAGCGGGCGGGAGAGAGAGAGAGAAGGGGGCAGCCAGGGCTACAGCAGGGGCGCTACCACGTGGCCCCTCCCGCTGCGCCGCCTCCTGCCGCGAGGGCTCCGCTCTGGTCGGCGGGGAGGGAAGGAAGAGGACTGCCCTGCAGGGCGCTCTGGTTCTCCGCGCCGCCGACCCCTACAGGGCGGCCGGAGCGGAACAAGAACAAAAACAAACAAACAAACAAACAACAACAAAAAGCGGCCGTGCCGCCCTAGGATTGGGCGGAATGCCGCCTCCAACAATCTGCCGCCCTAAGCACCAGCTTGCTCAGCTGGTGCCTAGAGCTGGCCCTGGCTCCAGTTCTTGCTTGGGACGGAGTGTATGTGGATTTTTTCTTTAATGGGTTGAAGAGCAGCTCATGCCTTGTACAAAATGTTTCTGGAGGTTTCTTAGGAAGTCAACTGACCTCTCCCAGGTATTTCACCTGCTCGTCTTCCTTTATTGCTAGGGATAGCTCTCTGCATGGAAATAGGATCTTTGTTTCTTAAGGGCTCATCTGCTACAGCTCCTTATTTCTTCACCTGTTTGCAACATCTTAATTGTTTCCACACTAGCTTGCTGTGATGCCACAAACTGGTCTGTGGTGTGGAATAACCAGCAGAGGCAGATGAACCAAGCAGTTTTGCCTGAGGCCTCCTGTGCTCTCTAATCCACTTTAGGCCCGATTTCCAAAGCAGGGTGTGGGAAAATGCTGGGATGTCCATGCAAATAGGGTTCACTCTGCAGGCAGCTTAATGCTGGCTCCTGAGAAAAATCTAGCATTTTACATAAAGGATTTTGACATACCCACCAGTCACGCATTGTTACTTTATGGATTGACATAGAATGCTGCTAGTAAGAATGGGAGGCCTGTAATTTACCCTGGAGCATCTTTCTGCTCGTATACCTGTTGGCAAAATCCATGCAATTCTTTGTTGTGGTTTTTTATATGTGATTGACAATAAAGATTCCTGTGCTGACTTGTCAAAATAAAATAAAAATCCATGCTAGCAGCCAGCCATTCCTGAGTGTGACCCTACAATAACAAACCAGCGTGTGTAGTTGTGCATTGCAAGCCAACACAGGAAGCCCACTTGATTGGGCCATTTACTGTATTTCTTGTCCATCTGCTGGTTGGCCTAGTGCTTCAGGGGTTGGTCTTAGGGGGTTACATGCTCGCCACCAAACTATTTCAAAGCATGAGTAGAGTTTCAGACATGGCAAGGCTAAGACTGGTGAGTAGTGAGGCTTTCAGAGATAAAAGTTAATGATTGTGGCAAAAGAAAGGGGGGGGAGAGAGAATGTGTATGTTCCAGCTGCTTATTCTTTTCAAATGTCCTAAAAGATATAAAAGGTTCTGTAGGGCACCTGCAGATTTGGTTATAGTCAAAGAACTATGTGGAGCTGAAGTTGTTTCTGGGATCTCAATCCTGCTACTGCCATGTGTTGCTTTTTTTAAAATACAGAGATGTATTTGTTTACAAAGGTGAGAAATGGGGCTCTTTCACCTTCCCTTCCCATGCTCTCGGGTGTTAGTTTGAGTCATCATCAGACCCCCACAGAAATAGCTCACTATCCCTTTTCTGCTAGGATCTTGTCTCCTTGGTGTTGGAAGAAGCATTACAGAGGAGTGGGAGCCCTGCAGTTATTGCGGGTCACCAGTGCCCCACCATTGTCCCTCACCCTGTGATCCTGGAGATCGGCTGTGGCTCAGGGGCTATTGCACTGAGTTTACTGAGCAAACTGCCCAAGGTGAGTGAGCTTTTCATCCTTTGTATTATGGTAGAACTGAGTCCCATTGCGCCAGGTGTTGTACTGACACGCAGCAAAAAGATGGTCCCTGCCCCCAAAGAGCTGACAGTCTAGGTATAAGACAAGAGACAACAGGTGATACAGACAGACAAAAGAGCACAAGGAAAGAATGAGGCATTTGTGAGCAATGCAATGAGCAGTAGTCACAGTTCACCAGCTACCCTGATCACTGCCAAGAGCCCATTTTGGTGCCTGTCCCTTCCCCAGTAACATAATCCCTCACTGGTAAAGGAGGAAATAAAGTCACAGGAAGGACTGGGCTCTATAAGTGACTAAAGCCCCCTTCAGTTTCAGATTATCAATCACGTGGGATATATCCCACCCCCAACTCAGACCGCAATGGATAATCCCTGCTCAGTGCTCCAGGAGGGGGAGAATGACCCAAGATCCCTGCCCACATGCCTTGGGGAGAAAAAGGCCTTCCCTTGCTCCAGATCCGGAGATCAGTTCATCCCTCAGACTCATCCAGGCTGATGATGACCCTGGGAGAAGAATCAGTGCTATGCCGTCTATGTATGCTAGGCATGCTTTGCATGCCGACTGACTATGTGTTGTCCAACTGGTAGCCCGTGGGCTGCATCCGGCCTGCAGAATAACTCCGTCCAGCTCCCATGATGGAGGACACCATTTGGTAGAACAAAATGGCGTCCTCCACACAGCATCATCTTGGCCCATCGGTACGTGCAAGGTCACGCTGCATGGAGGACGCTATTTTGGATGCCTAAGGCATGTCAGTGAGTTGTTGCATGCTTTAATAAGACTGTCCTGGCATGCCACTGAGAAGAAGCATCGAGTGTTGGTGTGTAAGGTCTATGGAGGGTCATGCCTGTAGCTCGTGTCCCTTCGCCCAGTGACCTGTTGGGCTGATGTTTAGTTTTCACTAGGCCAAATTATAAATTGCTCTTGTTTTCCTACTCAATCACCACGCTGCTCTCCTTGCCTTTCAGACGTAAACGACTGTGTCAGTCTGTCCTTGTATGTTACGTCAGCCCTTCCCCAAATGGCCAACATGCATGAGCCTTGAGTGAATAGACCAGCTTAAATCTGTGCTGGCTTACGCACCCCACAACCATACTAGTGTCTATGACATGTACATCAAGACAGAATTTGGCCCTAAAGTGCTGCATTAAAATAAAGAACTAACAACTTGTCATGTATGGTTACAGTGAGGATAGAGCTCTCTGCAGAACAGACTGCGAACCGAGGTCACCTGTCCCAGCATACAGTGTGTCTCCTTTTAAAGCTCGAGTGATTCCTTAGGGCATGGATTCTCTCTGCATTAGAGATGAGGAACCCATGAAGCTCTTCCCTCTCTACCCCTCACTCTCTGTTCTGCTGGGCTGCTCTGTCCCAGGTTACCAGTTGATACTGTCAAGCTGTCTGGAGTGGCTCACAAACATGGGTGCTAGCCTCAAGGCAGCCTTACAAATCGGGGCACAAACCCCAAACTGGTTATATGTTGTATAATTAGATTTTGCCAACAGAGTATCAACTGTGAACTCCTAAAGCACTATAACAGCCTTGTTCTGGAGTCACCGACTGTTCCCCTTGGGCACTCTTGCCTCCCAGACAAGCCTGTCATTGTGATAGATGGTCTCTTACACCAAAACTCACAACAATATTCAGGTTACTTCTGGTCCCAGACACTTACCCCAGGTTAATTGTATCTTATATCCCTCCCTAAAGACAGCGCTTGTAGCCAATCCTGTGATAAACTAACTAAAGATTTATTAACTAGGAAAAATAAATGAGTTATTTACAAGATTAAAGCAGGTAAACACACACACACGAGTTACAGTCTTAGGTTTCAAAAGGCAATAGAAGCTGCTGTAATTTGCAAGCTCTAGATGTCCTTTAGGGCTTACCGAAGCTAAACAGCTGGGGATCCCTTGCTTATGCTTGGAAGTGTTGCCTCCTCCCTGAAGTCCAAACAGCATAGGGACACAGACCCTTCTGGTCAGAGATTTTTATTCCCTTCCCCAGAGTTCAAATTGTTATGGGATGAGGGTTTGTATATGTCCCTTCTTCCTGGGTGTGGGGGGAGCAATCAGGAAAGTCTTTTATCTGCTGATGTTCCACAGTGGTTCGTCTGGTGTCTATAGGCCTTCTTTTGTTGGGCAGGAGATCACACCTCTTGTGATAAACTGGTATCTCACACTTGGTATGGCTTCTCTTCTGACAGTGGGGGTTTCCAGTTTCATAGCAAACACTTAACTATTACCATCTCCCAAATAATAGCTATTATAAGTGAGATTAATGCAGGCAGCAACTCATAAGCATTTCATTAAGTCCAAACACTCAATACATTTGTAAAAACTTAACATCTGTTTTAACAATGCTAATACACAGGTGAGCCAGACTGGTTTCCAGCTCTGCATTTGTCAATGTTCAGTGTGGCCTAGGGGTCTTGGCATGAGTTGGCACCTGGCCTGCCAGCATCACAGATAGGTTTAGGACTAGGTCGTTAGCTGATGCAAATCAGTGTAGCTCTTCTGACTCCAGCTTATTCAAACCAGCAGAAGGTCTGGCCCTAAGACTTTTTATTAAGGTAAAATGCTAGCAATGGTAATGAAAATATTCAGTTACCCTGATGGCCTAGCTATAAGCGACTATACAACCCCAAAGTGTCCTGCTCCCAAGGAAGTCCTAAGATGGATTCTTCAGGGGCTATTTCTGATTTTGGTGTTAGAACGACAGAGGGACCCTTTCCAATATCTTATATTGGCATCATCTGTCTCGTTTGCCCCTTTTGCCACAGCCTGTATGTCCAGTCATCAGCCAACAGCAGTAAAGTTGGTGACATAATGTGTGTTTTGTTTCCTTCTGTGCCAGAGCTGGGTAATAGCTGTGGATAAAGAGGAAGCTGCTGTGAATCTCACCAGAGAGAATGCTCAGAGGTAGGAACACATGCATTGCTCATTTTTTCTCTCTTTGAGTGCCCATTGCTTCCTAGAACCCCTCACACTGATCCCTGAGACAAGTGAATAGCTACCAAAGTCCTGGCTTATTCTCAAATATGCCCAGTGTCTCAGCCCCAGGCTGGATATCATGTTCATCACCATCAGGTGCTAGGGTGCGTTAAATGCTTTGAACCTCTGGAAAATCCAGAGAAAATTAGGAATTTTTGGAACAAATTTTCCCTGAATTTTTACTTTGGTAAAAAAAAAAAAAACCAAAAAACCTTTCTCTGACCTGTGAATCCCCTTTCCCACCAGCTGGGAAGGAAATGGAATAATAGCGATGTTTTGTACTTATGTCGCACCTTTCTTGCAAGGAGACCAAATTTGGGTCAGTAGACTTGTCCCTGTTTTGTGAATGGGAAAGCTGAGACCTAGTGAATGTCTCAGATTCACAGAGTCTGGTCCATGCCACAGGCTATTACCAGTGCCTTGAGAGTGACCCCTTTAGTGTGCTGGGCGCCAAGGACCCACACAATTCCACAGGGTAGGGCTTCAGCCTCAGAAACTCCAAAACTGGGTCTTCGGGCACCAGAGAACCCTGTCTTCTTCCATGGCTCCCTGCAGCAAGTCTAGCCAAGCAGGACTCCTGCAGGAGGCTTGTACTGTAATCATTCAGGGCTTTCTGTGAGGATTTGCAGTGACACCAGGCAGCCTTTTCTAAAACAGTGTAGGGTTTATTAGTTGACTGGAACACAGCATCGGCTAGTCCTGAGGTGAGTGTAGAGAATCTCAGGTTAAGACATGGTCCATACTGGCCAAACCAGTCAGCCAGCCAAGCTGTCATAGACTCCATTCCAGGCTCTCTGACAGTCCTCGGAGAGAGCTGCTGAGTCCCTCCAAGAACCCAAACTTATCCCCTTCCTGTCGACCCATGCTGAGTTCACATGTTCCTGGGATAGTGTCAATCGTTCAGTAGGTGCAGCTCCCTTTGTCTTTCTGGAACCTCTGTTGATACGGGTGACTTACAGCCAGTCCTCTAACGATCCATTCATTTCACCCGACAGTGAAGTGACGCAGCACCTCATGTCCCCCGCTCTGCCCCAAAAGCCACATTCTAACCCTTTTTGCAACCATTGGGTAGCAATGCAAAGTACATGGGGAAACTGAGGAACACAAAGGCATAATAAAAATATGACAGAAAATTGCCGCATGGTTCACATCATGTCACAAAGCGAGTCAGTGACAAAGCCAATAACAGAATCCAGAACGCCTGGCTCCCTCTGACTCACTACACCATATTGACTCCCTTTTCAGACAGGGCCTTGCTTCTGTTCTTACTTCTAGATTTTATCTTATTCTCCTCAGGCAGCACCTAGACTTCTGGGTGTGTCGGTGTGGTGTCCCACAGCATCCTTCTTCCTCTCTGGGCTGTCGCTAGCACTGACTTGTAACCAAATGAACTATAATCCACAGCAGCCACCTGTGCTGTGGCTTGGTTTTAAGGGCTTCAGAATCAGCTCTGCTCTGTCTGTCACAATGCGCTCTCCCATAACTGTCACTTGACAATGAAATTGCGGTCAGGACAGTGCTGGTGTCAGAATGACACTGTCTCATTTACCCCTCAGCTCCCTGTGCCAACTCTGCTCTCTGTTACACCACTGGAAATCCAGCGTGACTCCACGTGAGTTAATACAGGTTGTAACTGACACCAGAATCTGGCTTCCTTATGTGTCTCTGCATCCTGGGACCTATCCTATGTGGCACCTGCAGGAACTACAATGCAGGGGGAGAGGAGGACAGGTGGTTTGATCATTCCCTTGCATCCCCAGGATTCTGGGCTGCTCTAGGGGCTGAAATGGCCCTTGGCGTAGATTAGAGCAGCCTCAAAGGTGCTCTGATTTACAGCAGCTTCCTGAGAATTCCCAGAGGGCTGTTCCACAGTGTGGAGCAGTCCCGAATCTTCGTAGTGGTGTGCACTGTAGCGATTCCCTACCCTCTATGTGCCCGCCCTCTTTTCCCCCCCCCCCAGCCTATTCGCACAGAGACTTACAAAGCGGGGAGAGGGGGGGCGGGCGGTGCAACATAGGGCTGCTTAAGTGGCCCTATGCAATGGGGAATTCTGCCCCAGCTCCTTGCAATACAGTTTTGGCCCTTACATGCTGATAGAGTGAGTATAGGGGCTAGAGCACAGAACTGAGTCAGTCCCGCCATGTCCACCGCACACCCCCCCCCACGCTGTTTCTTCACTCACACAACCAGCATAGCCCAGTGCTGTTCTGGGGGGAGGGGAGGGGGCAAATGAGGTAGAGTAGAATCGACCTCTGTCCAAACGTCAGACACTCTTACAATGGGTTGATGTTGTAATAGGAAGAACAGCAGCTAGATTTTCATCTCCATGACTGAGTTTGTAGCTCTGACAGTCAGAGAACTCATCTCCTCGCTGGCTTACTGTGCTAATTCAATCAGGAGTAGTAAACATGGAGCCAAACAATCTCACATATGTGCAAACCTGCCACTGTTTTGAAAGAATCCATCCTGTTGTCTGATCAAAGCCACTGTTGTGCTCACCCTCCTTTTAAAGCCCCATGTCACAGCTAACTTGCCTAAAAGGGAGGGGGGCTTGGATGAGAATCGTTGTCAGCTAATCATGTCGCTCCCATTTCACCCAGAGGGGTGCGCTGCAGATAGACATGTTACACTCCCTTTGTTCCCCACTGCCAATGTGTGCTGGTGTTTCAGACCACAAGCTGGGGTCTAGGAATGGAACAGGACTCTTTCACACCATGTGGAGCATGAGGCCCCCTATGTGTCCCAAATTCACTAGTGCATTGGATAAAAAAGTTGGGGAGGAAAATCCTGGATGCTGTACTCCTTTGACTGGGTTTTAGTCTGCTATGTAAGTTATTCTGCATGGAGGGAGAGTGTGTATTGGGAGGAGCTGGATGGTTTTTGAAAAGCTGCCTCTAATTCAGTGTATAATAGAGTGTAGGGGAATGGGGAGTGTCTTTGGAATCATCACAGAATGCTCTCAGGAACATGCTGACCTGGATGTCACCACTTGCCTGGGTCTCATTCCTCCAGCAAACCCTGAGAAATCCTGTGGCTTTGCAAAGAAGTGATCGTCTGGTGTTCAGAAGAGAGAGGTGATTTTGTGATTAAGGCAGACAGCCAGGGGGCATCAGGACTGCTGGGTTCAATTCCTTAGGGCCACTATCTCAGGCCACGTCTACCCTATAGGAGCACTTTGCCAGGGATAGCCATACCACTATACTATACCCACAAAGCACTCCTAGTGTGGATGCAGCTTAACCTGGCAAAGCTGTGCTTTGGCTGGTGTAGCTTATTTTCCAGCACCGCCATCCAACCCCCCCCCCCCCCCCCAACAAAATAAGCTAGACTGGTAAAATCACAGTTCTACTGGTATAACTGTATCAACACTAGCTCTTTTGCTGGCCCAGCTCTGTCAGTCAGGGATCACATCTCCTCACCCCCCCTGACAGACAGAGCTATGCCGGCAGAAATCTGTAGGGTAGACCTGGTCTCACTCTGCAACCTGGAGCTTGTCACTTCATTGCACTATGCCTCAATGGCCCCTTCTGTGAAATGGGGTTACTGCCAAGATAGCAGGCTAATTTAATCATAGCTTTCCCACGCCTGGACCCCCCGTGCTCCACCTCAGCAGCACAAAGGGGATTTACAGCGGTTGTGAAGGCCACAGCTAAGGGTTCCCCTAGGTAAGAGGAATCCT
>NW_020664583.1:9236178-9243430 GCF_002925995.2 Terrapene triunguis
AGAGGGCCCAGAAATGTGTCAGAAAGTTACCTGGGCCTCTCTTTCCCCGTGCCATGTGCTTACTTTCTCGTTCTTTGCCAGCAAGAGAGAAGTGCCCACATCTCCTGGTTCCCTAGGGAATCTAAGTAGTGCAGAGTCCAGTGCGGTATGGTTCAAGCTGAGAGGCACTGGTACAGTTGTGTGTTCTCTTAGAGGTGCCAGGGTTGGAGGGAGAGCCCACATAAGGATATTGTACCTCAGAAGCCCTAAAGCCTCTTTCTGTAGCATTGCACCATAATGGACCTAATCCTAAATAGGTCCCACCCTCTTAGTATGTGTCCTGGCTGGTGAATCAGCTGCATTGTGATGCTTTCGTTTTCACACCCTGCCTCACATGGGTACACGATATTATCATGTCACCATGACACTGCATGTCAGATACAAACACCCAAACGTCACTGTGGCCTTAGAGCCAAATATGTTCACATTTCACGACTCTTGCAAGGGCCAGGTTTTCAAAGCAGGGTAGAAGAGGCATGCAGAAAAATGTGTGTGTGCCCCTTGCACCCACAGAACCCCATTTTTGCATGTCTGAAGCCAGCAATTGAGGGTTGTTGTTTTTTTGCAGGTGTGGTGGGTTTGCACATAGGAGATTTTGCAGGCATAATTAATGTACAGGTGAGGTGGGGTGGCGAGTGCACTAGGTGAATACGTATGTGTATGCATGCACAAGGAGAGGATGAGGCTATAAAGGTGTCACGGATCCATAGGATCGGTGCTACACTCACAGTTTTGCAACAGTCTCTAGGAGGAACCCCTTCAATGTGCCGGACCCCCAAGGGGTCTCACCCTTCCTCCAGAATAGGCGATGCAGCCTCACCACCTCCTGGACTGAACCTCTGGGGCTTCAGTGCTCCTGCTTCACACTGTGAGCTCTGTTCGGAGAGTCCAACTGAAGTAGACTCCTGGTAGAGACGTACACTCTTCGAGGATTAACGCATGTTGCCAAGTATTTACAGCACCACTCAGGCAGCGTTATCAGAACAATAGGGTTTATTAGTCAGCTGGAACACAGCACAGGAAGTCCTCAGTTTAGCACAGAGAATTGAAGGTTAAAATATAGTCTAGTCTGGTTAGCCAAAGCCCGGCCAAGCTGGCGTGAAAGTGAACCCCATTTCAGGCTCTGTCTGCCTCTCTCTGTCTGACCCCCTGGGTCAGTTCCCAGGTGAGAGTCCTGACTCTTTCCAGAGCCGACTCTTATCCCCCACCTCATACCCTCCCAGTCCTTTGTTCTCGAGCTGGGGTACCTGCTTAGCTTCCCTGCTGAGAAGTGGGGAAATCCGTCTCCCTCTGGGTTGTTTCTTGCTAGGTGTCAATGTCTGGCGACTGGGATCAGCCTTGACCAGTCCTTTGTAATGACCCATTCAGGCTCAGAGAGCTAGGCAGCACACACACTTGTGTCTCCAAACCTGCCCTGTCTCTCTGAGAGCAAACACTCCTTTCCCCCGCCAACATATAGGGGAAACTGAGGCATGCATTGGGGTCACACAAATATTACAAAAGATTCCCATTTTATTACAAAAGGGTATGCACAGGGGTTTGAAAGGAAATTTTGAGGTGCACAGTGGGCGTGCACACAGGTGTTTGTGGGTGCACAGGTTGTGCTCTGCTTTGAATACTTGCACCTAATTGCTTTGCAAGCAAAGAACAGACTCATGACTTCCCTCAGATTTTGTGCTGAGTGGTAATCCTGCTGCAGATTGTGGCAGGGGTTTGCATGGGTAGGTGTGATATCCTGTATTTAATTATGTGCAAGGCTATGATTTTTTCATGGAGGTCGCAGAAGTCACGGAATCCATGACTTCCAGTGACCTCTGTGAATTCAGCCCTGTCAGCCAGGAGCTGCAGGGTCACCCCTCTCTGGCCCCGCGGAGTGCCCAGCTGCTGTGGGGACGCAGCGGGCATCGTGGGCTCCCCGCAGCTCCCAGTGAACATGGGCCCTGGGGACACCCTCGGAGCTCCCAGCCAGCAGGGATGGCAGAGCTGCAGCTCCTGGCTGCCTCGGGCAGCATGGGCCCCCCGCAGCTCCCAGGCATTGGGGGCCCCCCGCAGCTCCGAGCTGCCGCGGGTGGCAGGGCCACAGTTCCTGGCTGCCGCAGGCAGCGGAGACCCCCTGCAGTTCCTGGTGGACATGCGGGGCAGGGGACCCAGGAGCTCTGAGCTGCTGCGGGCATACCCCAAAGGTCCCAGCTGCCGCAGACGGCGGGGGTACCCGGAGCTCTGAGCCAGGCCCCTGGAGTTCCGAGCCACTGGGGGTTCTTCAAAGCCCCAGAGCTTGGAGGGGCCCCTGCAGCTGCCCAACCTCTGCAGGCAGTGTGGGGAGCCCACAGCTGAGCTCCCTATTTTGTCAGGGATATTTTTAGTAAAACTCAGGGACAGGTCACGGGCAATAAAGAAAAAGTCAGGAAAGCCTGATGACCTATCCTTGACTTTTACTAAAAATTTCCGTGACAAAATCTTAGCCTTAATTATGTGCCATTGAATGACCTGAGTGTGGTATTGTGTGTATCTCTTACACTCACCTTTCTCTGTTCTTGGGCTTGCAGGTTGCAGCTACAGGACAGGATAAGAATTCTTCGCTACAATGTCTTCTCCGGTAATTTCCTTTCATATTTCTACCTCCCCTGATGTTTTCTCCATTGTACTTTACTGAGGGGAGGTGGGCATGAAAACAATAGGCAACTGGGGCAGGAATGACCTAATCCTGGCTGATGGGTAACTCAGGAGACAGCTCTGGCATGTGCATGTTTCTGATTGTTGCTATGCTTAGATCTCACCTCACATTATGTGCATATGGCTGACTGCAAACCGGTAACACACTGTGCACATGAGAGGGGCACAGGTCCCTACGCTGCTGTAGAATATCAGGTGTCAGTACAGTATTGGAGTAGCAGGAAACATACTGTGAGAACTGAGAGTCAGCCTCTTCAGTGCAAGCTTGTATCTTCAAAGCTCTCCTGGCCGGACTTTCAGTTTGCAGAGGCACCAGTGCACAGAGGAGAATGTGTGCACAACTGTGCGCTTAACATCTGCAGATGCAGTTGCTGGAGATGGGTAACCCAATGGGTAAATGGATGCCTTTTTGTGTGTGCAGTAGCATTCATTGTGCATGCAGTTGTGGTGATTGCATATGTAGGGGTAAGTGCACATAGCTATATTTGGACTTCGAGCCTCCTTTTCTCAAAATGTGGCCCTTTGTGTCAGATACACAGTCTCTGTGCCAGGATATGCAGGGAGGGGTTCCAGGAATTTGCTTCAGCTTTAAAAAACAAATCTGATATTTTTCCCCAAGGGCAAATCTGTACATGTGCACCTCTTTCCCTTCTTTCCAGCTCAGTGCCCATTCTCTGCCCCTCCTTCGGCTCCCCCCAGTCCCACAAACATCTTCCCTAGCTCCCAACTCCTTCCCTTTTCTTCCACTCCTTCATATCCATACTGTCTGCAGCTTTGTCAGATAAGCTGGGTTGGGCCTGGTCACTGCCTGGCTGGGAGATGTGCAGTGGTGGATTTAGAGTTAGTGGGGCCTTGTACGCAGCTTCATTTTGGGACCCAGCCAAGAAAAAGAACATTCTCTCTTATCTCCGCCCCCTCCCCCCCCCCGTTTTTCATTCTTTTTTTCTTCATCCTCCTCCTATATTATAAGTAATAGGAAATAAATTAAAATAAAGTGAGGTACCTTGACTGGGGTTGGGGTGCAGGCTGGGTGCGGGCTCTGGGCTGGGGCAGAGGGTTGGGGAGTGGGAGGGGGTGAGGGGTGCGGGCTCTGGGAGGAAGTTTGGGTGCAGGCTGTGGGCTCTGGGCTGGGGGTTGGGGTGCAAGAGGGATCGGGGGGGGCGAGGCTTACCTTGGGCGGCACAGCTCCCAGAGTGATCGGCACACCCCTCTGGCAGCAGCTCCTAGGCGGGCAGGGGGGACCAGGGGGTCTGTGCGCACCGCTGCCTGCAGGCGCCGCCCCTGCAGCTCCCATTGGCTGCAGTTCCCAGCCAATGGGAGCTGCGGAGTCGGCACTCAGGGCGGAGGCAATGCACAGAGAGACACACACACACCCCAGGGGCCGCAGGGACATGCTGGCCGCTTCCGGGAGCGGCATGGAGGGAGGGAGGCAGCGCGGGCAGGGAGATGCCTTAGCCCTGCTGCACTCCTGCTGGCACATCTCTGCACACCCCTTTTGGGGAGGGGGGCAGCAGGTCTCCGTGTGCTGCCTGGGGCAGGGGCAGCGTGCAGAGCTGCATCCCCCCGCCAAGGGCACGCAGAGTCGTGCCAGCAGCCGTCGGCTTCCGGGAGCGGCATGGGGTCACCGGCCGCGGAATGCAGGCAGCCTGCCTGCTTGAGCCCTGCTGCGCCACCGGCCGGGACTTGGGGGCAGGTTGTCAGATTAGATTTGTCCTGCATTTTGGGGGCCCCCCTGTCATTGGGAGCCCCATGCCACTGCACTGTTTGTTTAATGGTAAATCCACCTCTGGAGATGTATAAAGAAAACCAGGGTGCTGCAGGAAGTGGGGTTCATGAGTCAGTATGTGACACTCTTCTCCCTGGAACTGGCCCCACTTGGGCGGTGGGAAGCATTGTGCTGTGGGGGGTGGTGTCTCATACATACGCATGTAACCGAGGTGCTGACCATTTGTGATCCCATAGCTCTTTAAGGAAGAGTAGGGGTGTTCTCCCCAGTGTTCTGTCCAAATTCAAACTGTAGTAATTCTGTGCAGCCTAAAATTCTATTTGTGGATCCAGATGGATACGGTATTCTTCACTCTGGATCCAGATGGATTCGGTATCCTCCACTACATCAAGGCATTGTGTTGCAGCACATTGTTTGTGTGAATGATTGGTTCTTTCCATGTGCTTAGCTCTCTGTTATCCTATTCTGTGGGTATGTCTACACAGCAGCCTGAGGTGCATTTACAGCTTGGGTGGACAGACCCGCTCTAGCATTGCTAAAAATAGCAGGCTAGACATGTTGGCATGGGCTTCAGCATAGGTGGTCCAAGCCCGCCCAGGACCTTGGGGACGTTCTCTCATTGCTAGCCTGCACTTAAGTCCATGCTGCCATGTCTACACTTCCATTTTTAGCAGTGCTAACATAGATGAAGCAAGCACAGACTTGTCCACCCAAGATGCCATCACTTGGGATTGCAGTGTAGACGTGCTCTTTAAATTAAGGTGGGAAGGTGGACCAATTCAGGTTAGCCTAACAAAATGTGAAATTAAATCCTATCCACAGAGAGAGAGAGACAAACCTGTACCTATAGAGTTGCTGTTATCAAGATCTTACTTGGGTAATGAGCTTTGAAGGTATATAGGTATGGCTGATATTTGGTTTTCATTCTTTCTCTGCTGTAGGTTCCTGGGAGCAGCTCCTCCCCTGGGGTCCTGTGGACACTATAGTCAGTAACCCACCTTATGTCTTCCATGGAGACATGACTCACCTGGCTGAAGAGATCCTCAGGTGGTCAGATAAGACCTTTCTATCTTTCTCTTTCCCATGCATTATTTCACCCTTCTCTGTTCTCTGTGGAGAAGTTTCAGGGGTCTAGTACCAACAAGTTAGGAGATATCCGTCGGGGATGGGGAGTGGTGGAATGCAGTCCAAGAAGGGCAACCACCTGACAATACACTTATTTGGAAGCCCGTCCCTTTCATTCCTGCACAAATTGAGGATCTTGGTATTTTCTCTCCTTCAGACCTAGTTCAGAGATTCCCTCTTGGCCCATTTGTTCCCTGGTGAGCTTGCCTACTTCTGATACCATGAGGAATTGGGCAGAAGACATGTGAAAACGCTACATGACTTAGAGAAGGGGTCTGTGAGCTGGAAACACTATCCCTTGTTTCTGGGTGAGCAGGAGTGGTGTTGAATGCCTGGCACGTTCCCATGCTAACTCACCGCAGTACGCTCCTGAATGTCTCCTGGGTAGTGATACCCCCAGGGTTGAATGGAGCAGCTGTAGTAATCAAGCTGCAGCTCAGAGGGGCAGAGCTTAGAACTGACTTGCTTTTCATTGATAGCTATAACAAGAGCCACCATCTGTTACAAGGCTTTTGTCTAATGAAAAAACTCTGAGTAAGGCCATTTGGGGACAGTAGTTGGGCCAGTGATGTGATGCATCACCTTCCTCTTTGCCTGTTAGTTTCCCACAAAACTGATTGAACTGGAGGTTAGAACTGGTTCCTGAGTCCAACATCTGGCATGATGCCAGTCCGCCACGTCCGCCCCCCCCCCCCCCAAAAAAAAAAAAACAGAACAAAATACCCCCATCCCTGAAAGGTGGAAACTTCCTGTTGTAATGATGTGCAAATTCAAACTTTTCTGAACTAGGTAGATCCTTCTGTATTGTACCCCACAGTGTGTTAGGTTAGATGGCAGCTCAACTTGGCTGTTGGCAGTGCTTGAGCCAGGAGAAAAAGTGATACGTTGTCCTGCTGCCTACTCACTTTTGCACCAGTGACATAATTGCACCTTCCTAGCGGCTCAATTGAAGCACTGAATAATAATAATGCCACCTACTGGCCAAGTGAGTTGTGGTTCTGGTGAGTGCCCTTAGGCTGAGAAGGCAGCGTGGTGGGCACCAGATGGCAAGTGAGGAGACCTGGGTTCTAGTCCACGTTCTGCCCTGAATATTCTGTGGCACCGGAAACAAATCATTTAACTTCTCCCCCCTCAGTTTACTCACAGAAAAATGGGGGTAAAACATTTATCCACCTTTGTGAAGCACTCTGAGAGGAAAAGGCCTGTGCCAGAGCTAAGAATTACTATTACAGTAACTCCTCACTTAACGTCCTCCCGCTTAACGTTGTTTCGAAGTTACGTCGCTGCTCCATTAGGGAACATACTCGATTAAAGTTGTGCAGTGCTCCCTTATAACATCGTTTGGCTGACTTTACAAGGGAGCATTGCACAAGTTCCTCTTCTCCGCCTCCTCCCCCTCCCTCCCTTCCTCCCTCCCTCCCAGCACTTCCCCCACCGCCAAACTGCTGTTTGGCGGCGCTTAGGACTTTCTGGGGGGGCAGGCAGGGAGTGAGCGAGCGGGTAGCTGTCCCGTTTCTCCCCCCCCCAGGCAGGCAGGGCCACCCGCAATGCAGGGGCTTTAGGGGCTGCAGGGCCCTGGGCTAAGGGGGCCCCAGGGCCCCGGCCTGCAGCTCTAAAGCCCCTTTCGGAATGCAGCTCTTCAAGCACAGGCCGGAGGAGCAGGGGCAGCCGCACAGCCAGCGGCCAGAG
>NW_020664583.1:9243830-9355820 GCF_002925995.2 Terrapene triunguis
GTTTCACTTAAAGTTGCATTTTTCAGGAACATAACTACAACGTTAAGTGAGGAGTTACTGTGCTGTTATTATTAAACGTGACTGGCAGGAGTAGTGCTATAGCTGTCAACAGGAGATCAAGAATGCCTGATGATGTTTGCCCCAAGACTCTCTCAGCCTAGTCTCAGTGGCAATCTCCGAATAACTTCCTCTATTACACATACCACCCATCTGGGTCGCCAGAGGGATCTTACAAACTTCCCTCTTTACAGATTTCAAAGTTACTGTGACCTTTCCACTGGGACACAGCCCCACAAGCCATCGCTTTCATGTGCCATGTGCCAAGAGACCCCTCTAGTACTTGTTCCCAATGGGAGATGCTACTAACAACACATTTTACTGCTGTGTGTAATGGTGGGTAATGGAGAGATTTCATCCCTTGTCTTCAACCTCCAGCTACGAGGACCTTGGTGCCCTGGATGGGGGAAATGATGGGATGAGAGTGATCAAAAAAATTCTGGCTCTGGCTCCTTGTATCCTGAAGGATCATGGGTAAGCGCTGATGCTGTACTAAAATCCTAATGCCTATCTACATTTGACTTTTCATATCTTCTGCCTATTCCCACCTCATATTTTTTATGATCAGAAATATAAGCAAATACGAGGGGGAGTCAAATGCACATAAGAAAAGAGGGGAAAAAAGCCATTCCCTCTTAACATAAGAATGTCACATGCATTAGTAAAGAATTACTGATATTAATACAATCAGCCAGGGGATTACGCATCACGCTGGTGATGCTTGGTATTGTTGCCTGGTCATTATTTAAGTGGGTACCTAAAACTTAAAGAAAAGAGGAAAAGCAGAGAGAAGAGAATAGCAGGGGAAGAGATGAAAAGGGAGAGCAGAAAAGAAGAAAACAGTTAAGTGGAGAGAGATCTGGAGAGAGAAGCACTGCAGATACCCCTGGGTCGGTGATATTTATGGACTGTGGTAAGATATCTTATAAAACATCCCAGGAGGGGGGGAAAAAAAACATCCCAGGGGTTGTTTCTTGAGGGATTAATCTTCTCCATGATAAATGACCAGGAGATTCCCTGCTTCCATTCACTACCTTGTAATGTCCCTCATGGGATACTAGAGATCAGCACTGTAGCCCTCAACTTAGTCAGGACATTCTAAGGGCACTCTTCACTACCCGCCCAGATCGGCGGGTAGAAATCGATCCCCGAATCGTCGCGCATACTCTACCTCGTCAGGAGAAGTAAGCGGCGTCGATGGGGGAGCCGCGGCGGTTGATTTGCCGCCGTCCTCACAGCGGGGTAAGTCGAATAGGATACTTCGACTTCAGCTACGCTATTCGCGTAGCTGAAGTTTGCATATCTTACATCGACCCCTCCCCTCTAGTGTAGACCAGCCCTAAGTGTCTAGTGTGACAGTCCTGACTTTTTACCAGCTCAAGAGAAGTAATTGAAAATCTCCTGTTGTGCAACGTTGGAACAGGAATATTCAGTGTCATTGTGCTACAGGGGTGCAGACATGGAGTCGTATTCGTTCTTAGAGCTTTGATTGACCACTGAAGCACAAAATCCTCTTCAGAGTTTTCCAGGATTAAGCTCTGTAGAGTGCTTATTTTGTATTTTAAGATGGAGCCCATGTTGATGGGAGAGAGTTTTTAAGGTCAGGAATGAGATCCAAATCCAGGCATGTAATTAATTTGGCTGAGGTAAAGAAAGTGTTCAGTGTGGGAAGGTTTGGGGATTTTCAGAGGAGCATATAGTTAGGGTTTGGCTCTTTTTTGCAGTTTGGTGTAGCCTACGAAACTGTCAGCGGCTGCAATCAGTTCCAGAAAACTAGGAGTGAATTCAGATAGTTCAGTGATAGCCGTAAACACACTACCTGTGTACATGGAGAGCTTTATATTCCAAGGTCCCTTTGATACTGGAGTGAATTTACAGCTGCTGAAAGCTGCTGGGTTGACAGTTCTGGAAACTGACATGCCCTAAGTATTCACCGAGCTGGAACAGTATGAGCAGCAGCAGCAGCACAAACCTCCAACCACATTCCCTGCTGATGTGAGTCATGCGCAACCTGCAGTACCTACATCAATGGATGCAAGATAGAGTATAGAGTCCAGGCCCAGCTAGTCTTTGGCCTCTCTGTTGAGACATCCGGCAAGGGGGCCATCTGGCAAGGTGGTGGCTTTTTTGGGTTGGGTCCCTGTCCAGTAGGAACTGAACTGAGACCAGCACCACTTGTCAGGTGACCAGATTCAGACAAGCAGCCTGGAGATAAAGGCTCCTGTCACACTGGTGGTGTACCTTAGGAGCTAACGGCATTGCCTTCAGTGCGGCTACCCTGATGTGAAGGTGCTGTGAGAGGGGACTCAGACCCCTGTGTACCTCAGGTCTGGCCAGCCCTCTCCCCTCATCCTAGTGCCTCAGGCTCACAGTCGTTCATACTGCAATGGCCTCCGTCATCACCCACTCCCTGTTAGCCTCATCTCTGTCTATATTAGGTACTTAGATGACCCCCATTACCATAGTATCTGAGTGCTAGTGAGGCAGGGCAGGGCTCCCATCCCCTTTTTAAAGAAGGGACTGAGTCCCAGAGAGATTTGCCCAATGTCACACAGAGTCTGTGGCAAAGAAGGGAATTTTCCGCAGTCTCCCAAGTCCCAGGCTAGCGCCTAACCCCTAGACTATCCTTCCTCCTATCTAGATCCTTTCCCTGTCCCCCTCTCTCTTTTGTACGATCCCCTGCTATATGTTCAACCTGTGGAACTCTTTGCCAGAGGATGTTGTGAAGGCCAAGACTATAACAGGGTTAGAAAAGGAACAAGATAAACTCCTGGAAGATAGGTCCATCAGTGGCTATTAGCCAGGGTGGACAGGTATGGTGTCCCTAGCCTTGGTTTGCCAGAAGCTGGGAATGGGCGACAGGGGATGGATCACTTGATAATTACCTCTTCTGTTCATTCCCTCTGAAGCACCTGGCATTGGCCACTGTCATAAGACAGGATACTGGGCTAGATGGATATTTGGTCTGACCCAGTATGGCTGTTCTTATGATTGGTCGTTTTATGAGGGTGATTCTGTCAGGCTGAGTTATGAAGACATTTCCTGTGCAAGGCTCCAAGCAGTTTGGTGGGGATGCTTTGCAGATACAATTATTTTTTATAATTATCCCCCATGGGGAGTTGGTGCCACCCAACTGATGCAAGAGGAGAATTGTTACTGCCATCATTCAGTTACTGTTTGTAGCCTAGAGCTTGCCCTTCGCCATCAGCCTGCCTTTACCTTAAATCTTTGGAGTCCATAGCTAGTGCTGTCTCTATTATAGGTTTACTGATTCACAGGCCATAATCCCAAGCCTGCATCTCAGTGGCCGTGCTTTAATTACGCAGGTTGAGTAGAACCTTACTCTATGAGGAGTCCTATTGAACTCAGCCTTTACTCACTGTAAGTAAAAGTTTCTTTAGTATCTTACATTTGTTAGCTCCATGACCACTTTGCTTGGACAGTCCAGTGCGGTTGGTTGTTAGGTCACTGCGTTCCAGAATTTCACAGGCCAAACAAGCTGGTCAACTGGATCCTTCCACGGAATTATCTGGACCATCCTAGGAAAGAGAGTCTGATATTTCCAAGCTGGTCAAACAAAATGTGTTTGTTTCCTCTCCACATTCCCACACATGTGTTTTCAGGAGTGTGTTTCTAGAAGTTGATCCCAGACACCCAGAGATGGTGGAAAACTGGCTGCAGAATCACCCTGACCTGTCCCTCTCCGTCTCTGCCACCCACAAGGACTTCTTTGGAAAGTAAGTGTTTTCTCTTCCTCCGACTGTTCCCTTCAACTGTATGCAATTGCATCCAGCCCTGGGTACAGTCTCCCTCTGCACCCTCGTGTCTTGAGGTTAAACTCAGAGGGACTCAGTCACTAAGTTAGTGCACCCCCTTCCTAAACACCTGCATCCTTTGAACTCCTCAAACTTCTAATTTATCTTGAAGTGGGGGCAGTGCCAAGCATTCCTGACTCATCTTAGTATTGACATTATCTGATGGGATTATCCTTCATGGAAAATTGTGGCTTTACATGATGGGTGTGGATTCATATTCTCCCTGGCAAAATGTAATGCCGTGTTCATTCTTGTCCCCAACAGGCCAAGGTTCCTACACATCCAAAAGCATAAAGCAGGTGACCGCATCAACAAGAACAGCTTTGCTTGTCCGAGCGATCATCTCCCTGGAGTTTCTTGCTGAGTCGTCTGTTGGATCCCTGCACAGCAACAGGAACCTGGCCCTCCACTGCATTTCCCAGCATTCTGATCTCTTCAGATGGTCACTGGTGCATCCATTGCTGACAGAGAATTTCACTTGGAGGATCACTAGAAAGGAGGTGGGGCAGGGGTCCGAGTCTGCAGAGGTGTTTCAGCACCCACAGACGGTCGGACACAGATTATTAGCTCAGTCAGCTAAAGCAAGAAATAGGTATGAGAACCTAGCATAGAGGGAATCTCAATTCCAAGCATCTCATTTTTTTGAAGCTGCAAATACATATGATAAAAATACAACTTCTCCATGCATCAAATGGCACTTTTAGTTCATAATGAACAGCATAGGTCTTGCCCTGGAAAAAGAACTTAAGATTGTTGGTAGGTCTGTTTCTTTTTAATTATTATTTTTTAAACCTCCACTTTCAAAGCCTATGAATTCTTTTAGCGGGTATGCTCGGAGATTCCAGAACTAATGCTTCAGATTCAATTCTGTCCCCGCAGCCCCCAGTGTTCCTGAGTGATCCTACCATGACAAAGCACCGAGTGCAGCCTGTCGCTTCTGAGCAGCTCTCCAACAACAAGCCAGCATGCACAGTCTTGCTCTCCTGAGCAACCTTTCAGTAACAAACCAGCACATTTGCAGCCATTATTCCCAAACGGGCAGTATTCTACAGCTCAGACAATGGGATCCATAATGGAATGCTTTGTGAGGAAGATGTGGGATGGGTTTAAACCAGAATTTAGTGGTAATCGACTCCTTTCTTTGGCAAATCTAGTTTTAGACAGAAAGGGGAAAGCCTTGTATCTGAAGACTTGAGGACTGTGTTTAGAAAGTGTAGCTCTTTCTGGCATCCTTGGCTTATTTCCAGAGTCCTGTTACTTTAGGTCCTGTTATTTTAGCTCCAGAGCAGTGGTCTCCAATCTTTTTACGCCAAAGATCACTTTTTGAATCTACGGGCAACCCAGGATCTACCCCGCCCCTTCCCCGAGGCCTTGCCCCTTCCCCAAAGCCCCACCCCACTCACTCAGCCACCCTCATTCACTTTCACCAGGCCGGGACAGGGGTTTGGGGTTTGGAAGGGGGTGCAGGCTCTGGGCTGGGGGGTTGCAGGGTTGCAGTGTGGGTGGGGCTCTGGGCTGAGCGTCGGGCAGGGGGTTGAGGTGCAGGAGGGGGTGAGGAGTGCAAGCTTTAGGAGGGAGTTTGGGTGCAGAAGGAGGCTCCGGGCTGGGGCAGAGTGTTGGGGTGCAGGAGGGGGCGTGGGGTGCTGGCTCCGGAAGGGGGCTCAGGGCTGGGGTTTGGGGTGCAGGAGGGAGTATGCGGTGCTGGCTCTGGGAGGGGGCTCAGGGATGGGGGTTGGGGTGCGGCCTCCTGCCTGGCAGCACTTACCTCCAGTGGCTCCTGGTCGGCGGCGGGTGCAGCGAGGCTAAGGCAGGCTCCCTGCCTCTCCCGGCCCCACACCGCTCCCAGAAGGTGCCAACGCGCCCCTGCAGCCCCTGGGGTGGAGGATGCGGGGGGCACATGGCTCCGCATGCTGCCCCTCTCTGCAAGCACCGCCCCCGCAGCTCTCCCGGCCAATGGGAGCTGCGGGGGCAATGCTTGCAGGCAGAAGCAGCACACAGAGGGAGACCCCTGCACACGCGCCCCCGGGACCATGGGACTGCAGTGGCCGGTTCTGGGAGTGGTGTGGGGCCGGGGTAGGCAGGGAGTCTGCCTTAGCGGCAGCCACACTGCACTGCCGCTGGAGATCGCGATCGACTGGGAGATCCTCTAGGATCGACGGGTTGGTGACAACTGCTCTAGAGGAGTGGGAGAAATGCTTCTGATATTCCGTTTGAGCTTTCTGTTTATACAACACCTAGCACATTGTGAATGTTACAGGTAACAAATATAAAAACATAATAAAACAGTGCTGCATGTTCTGTAGATGGAAATGAGCCTCAGTTCAAACCAGCTCACACAAGAATTGCTGTGTAAAGAGTAAAATAATTATTTTGCATATTGCAGTGGGTCCAAATCAAAACCCTCCTCCACGCTCCCCATCAGATAATAATACCTAGCTCCAATGTAGCATGTTTTACCCATAGATCTCAAAGCACTTTACCAAGGAGGTCACAAGCATTATCCCCATTTTACAGGTGGGGAAACTGAGTCACAGGGAGAAGTGATTTTCCCAAGGTCATGCAGCAGGCCAGTGGCTTAGCCTGGGATAGCAGCCAGGACTCCTGGCTCCTCAACAGTGCAGCTGGAATAGCGAAGGTTTAGTTCCTTGTTCTGTTTTATCGGGGGAAGTGACTCAGGCAATAGAGATGCCTGAAAGAGCAGGGTGAGAATTCACTGGAGTGGAGAGCCAGAGCAGTCTGTTATAAGTAATGGGAGGATTTAAAGCCAAGTTGCTTTCTTGTTTTGCAGTTGGTAGCTCCTCTCCTGGCCAGCTTTGGCCAGCAGGAAGGAATAGCCAAGCCAAGGAGTCTGAGCTGATCTCAGAGGAAAGCTGTGAGAGGTCATCAGAATGGACCGCACACTTGTGGGATGGAAATATCCATCTGGTGACCTCTGCAGTCTCTGAGCACAGCAGGACGTGCTGCTGGGATATCCTCCAAGGCTGGGCTGTGAGTGCCTACTCAGACACTTAGTTGGGGCCTGCGTCAGTGCTGCCCACATCAAGCTTCGGCATATACATGTGGGGCTGTTTAGAAAGCACCACCAGATTCCAAGGGCTTTACTAAACAGCAGCACACTCTCACACTCCCTCTCTCTCTCTCCACTGCTTTCATAATCACTCTTTCACTCTTGCCCACTCCTTCATTCTCATTTTCCCTCTGGAGCCTTGCACACAACTTTGCAAGTCACCTCAACCCTGACTGATGTGCCAATGCCCAGACCCCAGCCTGGATCCCATCCAGAGCCCACCCCACCATCACTCACAACCCAGCCTTTACCTTGGTCCCACTGTTGCCTATTGCACAATCATGTCCCTGTCCCCTCCTCCCCCCAAAAGTGCATCCTGTGGGCCTGCCCCACCACTGGAAGTGGCCCCTCTGGTATCCAAAAGCCTTCAAAACAAAAAAGGACCCTCCTTCATGTGAACATGCTAAGAGAAATTTAACGGAAGAGCAGTAGGGAGGGTGGGACTCAGGCTCCATCTGCAGTGATGCTCACCCTGGGTTTGTGAGTTGGGGAACCATGTTTTGTCTTAGTTTTACCCACATTCCAGCTGAGATGATTCCCAGCAGTTTTGCAGGCCAGTGCGGGAGAGACCAAGCTGTTCAGAGAACTTTAAAAAACATCAACAACAACAAAACAACACATCCACCTAAACTGAAAGCTAGAACTGTCTTTTTAAACTGAGTTTAAACCGAGTTCCCCGACTCAGCAATGGGTGCAGCTACTAAATGGTACTTATCTATGGAGCATATAGACAACCTGTAACTCACTCTAGCAGGATTTTTAAAAGCATGATTTAATGACTGGGTAATGTAATGATTAGATGAGGTTTCAATGTCATCATACTGCATTCTTCAAGGCATAAGTGGTCACCTGCAGCAGTCCAGAACGAACTGCCCCTGTGCAGTTAAATGAACGGGTGGCAAGGAGCATTATAATTTTCCTCTGAATCATTGCTTATTGGCCTCAGCCAAGAGCACGATACTGTACTAGGCAGGGTCATGGTCTAATCCAGCAGGGCAACTACTGTCTTCCAACATTCGTCTCTCTTTTTTAGAAAACTGATTACATCACAGCCATTGTGCTGTACTGTGATTCCGTGGTACAGAAGATCATGTAACACTGCTGATCTTCTCTTAAGGACAGGAGTGAGGGAAAATCCTGTTCTCTCCCCCATGTGGCTGGGCAGCATTTCCCAGCTCAGGGAACGTGTTTGTCTAGTGTGTTCCATAGTGTCTGATATACCTTTGGCCAAACTCCTTTTGGTGCAGAAACTTTTCACAACGGCTGTGACAGCTGTGAAGGAGCCACTGACACTCCCAGAATTCCTGCTTTCCCAGAGGACTGGGCAGTTATCCACCCAGTGGGGGACGATGCTAACATGTAAACTATAGGATTTGAGATTAGCTCTCTGAGAAGTTTGCAATTGATTAATGAAGCTGCAAGAAGACTAACATTTCTGCTTACATTTTACACAATCAAATAACTTATTGGGGCTCATTCTCAGTTACTTGGCACATGCTTTAATTCCATGTAGTCTTATCAAGGAGATGGCTTATTTTTCTGAAACAACATTTGAAGAGGTTTGTTTTTTTCTGTGGGGTTGGAGGTTGTGTTTTTAGGGGCTGTTGATGTATCTGCTAGGACCGTTTCCTGGAAAAGGGGTTGCAAACCACATGGCCCATTAGGTGGTGCTGTGATCCCAGTCTCAGCTGCATTGGTGTTGGCTACTGCTCTTAAGCAGGAAGATACAGATGTAGAGACAGAGAACCGTTCTGGCTACAGGTATGGTTGCCAACCTTCCAGGACTGTCCTGGAGTCTCCAGGAATTAAAGATTATTTAATTAAAGGTTATGCCATGTGATGAAACGTCCAGGAATACATCCAACCAACATTGGCAACCCTCACTACAGGATTGTTATTTGTTTCAGAGTCACCCTGTTTTCTGAAAAGTCTGTTCTGAAATACAGACACTATCTTTGTTTATAGCATTCTAATCTAGATACTATGGTGATGAGGGCTATTTGAGCACCTGATAGTTATTAATCCGGAGCTCTCAGCCACTGTGGGCAGCAGCAGGGACCCCGGAGCCCTAGCAACGGTGGGTGCTGGACCCTCCTCCTTCCCTATTTTGGCACAGTTATTTTTAGTAAATGTCATGGACAGGTCACAGGCTTCTGTGAATTTTTGTTTATTGCCAGTGACCTGTCTGTGACTTTTCTAAAAATATCCAAGACAGAATCTTAGCCTTAGGGATGAGCCATTTCATGAACAGTAAGAGCCAACCCCAAACTCACGCTGCTTTTTCTTTGAGGTTTGAAAAGTTGTGTTTAATTTTGTTTAAAAGATCATTTCTGTGCCCTGCTTGTGCTCCAGGCAGCATCCAGAGGCTGGAATACTGAAATACAGTGAAGTAAGCTGCCCTTGCATGGCCAAACCAGGGAGTGTTGGAAATCTCAAGTTTGATCTGGCCAGACTTCAAGCCCAATGGCTCTTTCAGAGAGGTTCAGATGCTCTTTGGATGGGCACTGGACTTTCAGATGCTTCTCCAACCTGAGGAGGGCCAAAGGTACAATCCCGCTCCAGTCCCTTATAGTTGAAACGGCCTGCATCTCCCCAGCTTGGAGGAATCCCCAGAGGGCATAGGGATGGCATAGTCACTCTTACCACACCCACTTCTTGCAGCCCAGGTGTTGTGAACATGGCCAGAACATGCTGTGCACATGCTGTCCCCAGCTCGCAGGCTGTCCTTCTGAGGCTTGCCAGGTGGCTACGGTGACCTCCAGGGCACTCTAGCATGTGCCGTGGCTGGGATGAAGCCTGGTAGGGACCCAAAGAACAATAACCAGCTGCCACACACCCTGAATCCCTAACTATACCAAGCAGTTTTTGGCTACAGCGGAGAATCTGGGTCTTGAACCATTTTGAGGTTTGCCCTTTGTCAGAGGCTTGTCTCTTTCATCTGCACCTGCCGGTGGTGAGAGAGGGTTTACAGGTTACTGCTCTTGATGTGCTGGCTGCTGCTGGGCCCTGAGAACACACAGATTCCTAGATTCCAAAGCCAGAAGAGATCGTTGTGATCATCTAGTCTGACCTCCTGCATAGCACAGGCCAGAGAACTTCTCCAAAGTAATCCCTAGAGCAGAGCCTTTAGAAAAACATCGTCTTGTTTTAAACATTGTCAGTGATGGAGAATCCACCACGACTCTTGGTAAGTTGTTCCAATGTTTGTCACTCTCACCGTTAAAAATTTACGCTTTGTTTCCAGTCTGAATTTGTCTAGCTTCAACTTTTAGTCATTAATCATGTTACACATTTCTCTGCTAGACTGAAGAGCACATTATTAAATATTTGTTCCCCATGTAGGCACTTAAAAACTACAATCAAGTCATCGCTTAACCTTCTCTTTGTTAAGCCATACAGATTGAATGCCTTGAGTCTATCACTATAAGGCAGGTTTTCTAATCCTTTAACCCTTCTCGTGGTTCTTCTCTGAACAATCTCCAATTCATCAATATCCTTCTTGAATTGTGAGCACCAGAACCAGACACAGTATTCTGGCAGCGGTTGCACCAGTGCCAAAGACACACGTAAAATAACCTCTCTACACCTACTTGAGATTCCCCTGTTTATCTATCCCAGGATCGCCACAGTGTCACACTGGGAGCTCTTGTTCAGCTGATTATTTACCCCCAAATCTTTTTGTAGATACATACATTTACATTTAGCCATATTAAAACACATATTGTTTGCTTATGCCCAGTTTACCAAGCAATCCAGATGGCTCAGAATCAGTAACTTGCCCTCTTCATTATTTACCACTTCCCCAATTTTTGTAATCTGCAAACTTTATCATTGATGAGTTTGTTTTCTTTCAGATCATTAATAAAAATGTTACGTAGCATAGGGCCAAGAACCAATCCCTCCAGGACCCCACTGGAAATACACCCACTCGATAGATGATTCCCCATTTACAGTTATATTTTGAGATCTATCAGTTAGCCACTTTTTAATCCATTTAATGTGTGGCATGTTAACTTTTTATCATTCTAGTTTTTTAATCAAAATGTTGTGTGGTACTAAGTCAAAGTATGTTGTGTCAATACTATTACCTTTATCAACCAAGCTTGTAATCTCATCAAACAAAGATATCAAGTTAGTTTGACAGGATGTATTTTCCATAAACCCTTGTTGATTTGCATTAATTACTTTACCCTCCTTTAGTTTTTCTTAGTTCTATTAATCAAGTGCTCTGTCAGCCACTCCATTATCTTGCCTGGGATCATTGTCAGGCTGACAGGCCTATATTTACCTGAGTCACGCAGTTTACCCTTTTCAAAAATTGGCACAACTTTAGCTTTCTTATTGAAAATCAACATTAATTGTCCAGCGAGCTCCTCAGTCAGGTCTTTTAAAACTCTTGGATGCAAGTTATCTGGCCCCACAGATTTAAAAATGTTTACATCACCCACCTTGTCTTTTTAAAATGTCTATCTGTAGTAGCTTCTGTGTGTGATTGACAAGCTGTGATCACCTGAGCTGCATTCAGAAGGAGCTAGAATAGCACGAGCCAGTTGCTGAATTTTTAATTAGTTGTTTATTAATTTCTTTCATGCCATTCTATTAGCTCTTGACTTGTTCTTCTAAGTAAATGACAACATATCAACAATATTGGCTTACAAAAATAATGTGTACCTGAAAAGATGGGGACCAAAACACATGCTATCCCAATCAGGTAAGTGTCAGATAAGAAAAGGTCTGGTTAAAGAATGCTAAACGTCAGTGTTTGTAATGAGACAGGGCCCCTGTCCCATTTAAATGCCTACCTTGCAGTTCCATCCTGATGACTGCTAGTTCTGAGCCTTTTTTTAAAAGTCCAGTCTTTTTCTGAGTGGCAGTTTGTTTTTCAGTTCAGCACGTACTGCTGTGTTTCAGTGCTCAGACAAGTAATATGCTGGAGAAAGATTGTGGGTTTAAGCCATTACCCACTGGCAGCAGCTCCCTGACATGAGCAACTTGTGCCTGAGTGGGCCTTGCTACAGCCAGTAAGAGAGTGTAGCTTGCACTCCCCGACCCCGCCAGATGGTGCAGAAGGGAGGCATGGCCACTGGCCCTTCTTTGTTTCTGTTGTGAAATTCAACTCTGCTATCTGCCCTAGACTTGACAGACCTCAGGTGGTGAGATCAAGGTGAGAGGGATGATGGTTAGTGCGCTAGGCTGGCACTCAGCAAACCTGGGTTCAGTTGCTTGCTACTCCAGAGACTTCCTGTGTGACCTTGGGTAAGTCACTTAACCTTTCTGTGCCTCAATGTCCCCATCTGTACTGTGGGGATAATAGCTCTGCCCTGCCATACAGGGATATTGTGAGGGTAAATACATTAAAGATTGGCAAGCGGTCAGTTACTACGATAACAAGGGGCACATAAGTACCGTATATAGACAGACCGAAAGGGCCATGACCGTACCTATTAACCACCCTCCCTTACTGCACGTCCTTACAGGGCTGGGCATAATCTAACCCTCATTAAAGAAATGTCTCCTGTGCTGCCCAATGCATGCCCAGCTGCAGAGATGGGGTCATGAATGGTACATCATTATTGCTGTGCTAATTCCAAGAAATGTTTGTATGCCAATGCAAAACCAAAGGATGTGGGAGCAAGTTGTCTTGTCACCACTTGCTTTTCTAAAACAATTATCTTTCTGTAAGTGCACGAGAACACGACATGCAGACATAAACCAGCCTACTGCCGAGTGCTTAGAAAGTTGAGCCTACATCCTGTTCGCAAAAACAGTGGTGTTTTTACAGTACATAAGCCGGTTTGTCTAATATCTCATTGGTATAAATAACAGTTGAGAGAAGTGCTGGTACACAGTGTGGTCTGTCTAGCACGCGTGTGTGGTTATAGTCAGAAAAGTAACAATGTTAAAGTGGTACCTTCTGACTCTGAGTGTCTCCCTGCTTACCTACAAAACCGGTGCCTTTTGTTGCCCATGCAGCCCAGTAATGGGACAGTGAGCTAGTCTCTATTCTGCCTCATACATTGTAATCAACAAAAGCATCAGCTGAATGCCAGTTCCACAATCTGCATTATTGGTGAGGATATAAGAGACAGACAGAACCCGGGGGATCGTCAGATCCCAGGTTTGGATCTGCCCCGCTGTCAATTAGAATATCTGTCACCTGACTTATATGCAGGAGATTAGATCTGGCATAAGCAAATAAATATACAGCCACATACAGGCGTTCATGTGCATTTTAGAGTGTGTAAATACTGTCGCGAAGGTTTGATGCCTCATTATGGTGTGGTCTAGAATAGTGCCTGAAGGTTCTAATCAAGAGCAGGTCCCAGCTGCGCTAGGCACTGTACAAACATGTAATTAGAGGTGATCCCTGACCTAAAGAGTTGTACAATCCAAATAGATAAGACAAACAAAGAGTGGGATGGCACTGCAAAGGGAAGTGACTTGCCCAAAGTCACCCAAGAGGTTCGTGGCTCGGAACAGAGCACTGCCAATCTAGTGTCCTACCTCCTGGATCATCTTCTATGCTATTTTCAAGTCCTTTGTTAAAGCAGTGCATCCGGGTATTCCTTGCCATTTGTCACCCGGGACTTGCTATTCTGGGAGGATGATAGTGCTGTGGAAGTAGGAGAATCTCATTCTTACTCCTTTTTATTTAGGGAAAATGGGAGAATTTATCACTCAAAGACATGTCGAGTATCATTGCATCACTTACTCTCAGTATTTGTCATAAGAATGCCTTTCGCAGCATGGATTGCTATGGGAGCCACTGCCAAATACCCCGGATCTAAACAGACAAAAATGGGAAGAGCAGGCTTCATCATTTTGTCATATGATAGAAGGGGAAAGGAACTGATGGTAAGAACAAGGCACATGGTCAGAATGGAGAAGGCCAAGCCACTTTAGGAAATGCTGGCTGATGTGATGTGTTAGGGGTTGGGAAGAGGTATCCTCTCTAATTTATTTAGGGTTGCCAACCCTCCAGGACTGTCATGTGATGAAACCCCCAGGAATATGTCCAACCAAAATTGGCAACCTTAGAATGTATTCCTTCTCTGCTTCTCAGAGATGACGGAGGGAGGGCTCTGGGTCCCACAAACTGCAGACCACATATTGGAGATGAGTGCCCCACCCCATTAACCCCTCCTGGGGAAGGGTGTGCAAAGGAGGGAACCAATCCCCTTGTCCTATTAGACTGGCAGCTTGGCCTAGGTTTTAAACAGGGAGAGAGCCCCATGGCAGACAGCGTAACATCATGGGGGTTGGTATCTGCTACTCCCCTGGAATCGGCGAAGGCATGGGAGCACTGTTTAAAGTATGTGTTTCATTTCTGTAAGCAGCGATTGCATTGTCGGCATTGGTTCTTGGCAGGCTGTATGGGACTCAGTGGGTAACCTTTCCTCACTAGGGACCACCCTGTACTTAGTGATGTGGTGTCTTGAGCAATCTCTTCCTGGCAGACTGCTATGATTACTAAGTGTTATGCAAACACACCTGTCCTTAGGTTACTTTGTTTCCTCCCTCTACACTCCCTTTGTCAGTTTCTGCACCACTTGTGTCTTGTGTAAAAGCTATATTGTGAGCTTTCTGGGGCACAGACTCTCTGTGTGGTGGTTTGTTTGCATCATGCCTAGTACGATGGGGCCTCATGCCTGTGCTGGGATCCTCAGGCTCAGCCATCATAGAAATAGTAAATAATGATAACCAACAGAAAACTGGCTTCTCCGCTGTAGCTTCTCAGTGTCTGTTACAGAGGTTTGTCTGAGTGCCATCAACAAGGCTGTTGGCATTGTTGCCTCACTCTGGTGTATAGAGACGTTTGCAGAAATTGCAACATTCCCAGCTGTCATTTGGGTTATGGTTAATTAGTGATGTTTGCATGGTGCCTTTGATGTTCCAGGACCAAATTCAGAGCGGGTGTAAGTGGGTACAACTCCATTGCCTTCAGTGGAGCTGCATCCTCCTACTCCACATTTGAATTTGGCCCCCAGCAGGATGACGTAACCACCCTGCTATTGTTTTTGAACACATCTGGTGACTTGCCACAACTGACCTCTCAGACATTCTCTCTCCTTTCCACACTCTCTCTGCTTATCTAGACGTGGCTTCTTCTCTCTCCCTTTGGACAGCCTGTTTCCTGCTGCTGCTGTAAGACCCTTCTCTGTGGCTCCTGACATCTGGAATTGCCTTCCTAGCTCTCTCCTCTTTGTTCCCCTTCCATCTTTCTTCAAGTTTCCAGAGGAGACTTGTCATTTCTCCCTTGCCAGTATCTCCTCATGTATCTCCCCTGCTCTCACTGTTTATGATTGGACTGGATAAGTGTATCACTTAACCCTAGATAATTTGAAAAGCTCTACCAAAGAAAGTGTTGCATTGCTCTTGATGTGGTTATGCTAGGGATGGGGCTTCCTGGGATTGGAGCTGTACTGCTAACAGCTTACCAGCACTCATGCTCTTCATGCTCAGACATAGCAGATTAAGATCATACCTTGCTTGAATGAGATCTCTTCCATCCATCCACGTGGGAAGATTACTCAGGCTGCGAACAGGTGTTATGCTTTTGTGTTTGTGTGTTTGTTTACTTATACCAGCAAAATCCACAGTTTTCATTCTGGTAGTGCCTTAAGCTGTGTGATTCTGTAACTTGTGCAATTTAAGGCACTGCTTGAGCGTGTGGTATGTGTTGGTCAGTAATGGCAATGCCAGGAGAACAGAGGTGACTGTCCCAGGGCATGTCCCTCCATTTAGACTGACTGTGATAAGGGGTAGAAGCCAATGTGGCAGAAAGGGGGAGAGTAGACTCCCTCTCTTTGGAAAAGGTTGCCTTCTTCCCAGCCAAGGCTTGTGGCAGTAGTGAGTTCTTCCCTCTTTTACAAGGGGAGAGCCAGGGATAAGGGGTGGGTTAAAAGGGCAAGCACCTCTAGTGGCACAACATCCTCTAGTTCCTCGTTCAAGACTGGAACTCAAGGCCTTCTCTGATGCTACAGTGTGAGCTGCTAGTCTCCAGGCTTTGCACTGGTAGATGCTGGATTTTGCCTAAGTATTTACCATTGCTCATAGCCTATACCTAATGTCCCAGACAGGAGCAGGACAGGTGGAAATCATCAGGGAGAGAGGTACTGTCTGTGTGCTGATGCGGAGGAGGGATTCCTGCCCACCCCGGAAGAGGATAGGTCTGTTTTGCAGAGGCGTGTGTGGGCATTTAACATTTTAGTTTCAGGCACATGACACAGATGAAATGTGCAGTCTCCCACACAAAGGGTGTGACCTTTCCTGTGTAAAGGGAGCTCAGAGTTGCTGCTGCTTTGGTGGTGGTTGGGAGAACAGAGAAGGCTGCTGGTTTGCCTGCAGGGGAGAAAGGCAGAATAAAACTGTGACGGGGTAGTCTGCCTCTTAAGGGTGGTGGAGCCTAATGGTCAGCCCACCCCATCATGTGGTATGGCCCTTTAAGAGGCTGGATGATTCGACTACATAATAAAGACCTGGGAAATATTGGGAGAGAGGAAGTGGTCCTGGGAGTAAGAAGTGTTCAGAAGGAAAATTCTGTTCCTGCTTCTTTAAGGGGCTGGGGCCAGTAGCCTTGCAGAGAGCATGGGGCAAGGTTCTCCTCTCCCCCAACCAACTGGGGATGAGCTGGGAGACAGGGACCAGCATAAATGCTGCCTCCTTCGTAGCGAGGCAGACATCAGCAGGAGAAGATGGGCCTGCTGTGCACCCTGAGGACTAATGAGGGAAGAAAGGGCTAGCTAGGGAGAAGCTGGCTAAAGCCCTACAGTGGGCGAAATTACAGTACAGCTCCAGAAGGTGAGCTGGAGATTTGTGGTTTAAGGAGAGGGATAATAATTGCCCAGCTCCAGGAGGGCTGGGACTCCTGCCTGAAGGAGAGACAGAGGGCTGGGAACAGAGCTCAGAGGGCAGGCTTCCAAGGAGCCCTGAAAGCCACAAGGACCTTTTGGTTATTTGGGACTTTCCAGGACTGTTTTGTATGGGGTTTTGTAATAAACCAGCCCCAAGGAGGGTAATATTGACTCAAGAGAGCCCAAAGTGGAGTTATTGGCTTCCTGTGAGGAGAAATGTTGGCAGGGCTCACCTGCAGGGCCATGCCTGACTGAAAGGGGATACACCGGGTGACCTCCCCACCATCACAAAAACCTACCCTCATCAATGGCTACAAATTACTCCAGCTGATGCTAATGTGGGGGTAACTTTAGCGCTTGTGAAAGAGTGACACTCTCAGTGCTGGTTTGAGACGGACATAGTGCCACACAGCTTTGCCACTGCAGCTCCATCTTGACTAGCATCTCCAACTGCTGTTCTAGTCCTGGGATCTTCCCCCCACCCCCACCATAAAGCTCTGCTAATGCACTTCAGTCCTGACCTGTAGGTTCCCTGCTAGTCCAGTCCTTGCCCTCTCACCCTCCTCCATCTGCTCTGCTAATTCACTTCTACCTGCGCTGTAACAACCCTTGGTATTCAAGTCTTGGATCCCTACATAAATACCTCAGTCCTGATCCTCAGCATCACTTACTAGTTCCTGCCATGTGTCCTTAGAAACGTTCGGCCAGTGCTCCTCACTGCTAACCAGTGTCATTCTAGCTCCTGGGCCCCTCCAGCAAAGGCACTGAGAATTGTGCCACAGAGGGTTTGTGATATAAACATACCAGACCTAGACAACCAGTCAGATTTTCATTTCTGGTCTGAGTCAGGATGTAAGCCTGGATTCTAGTGAAGGGCTCGTGCACTCACCCACTGCATCAGTCATATCTTTCCTCTGCCCTCCACAATGTGTTTTAGTGCTGCTTGTAATGTCTCATGTCTGCCCTGGCATTGGTTCCTGTGAGATAAACTCTTCTTATCCTGGGGCAGAAGCATGCTGTTCAGATTCTTTGTGCCCCTAACTTGGAGAGGGGACTGCATGCTCTCACCCCCCAGGTATTTTTCATAATCATGGTATCTCAGAACTCAGGAAGGTAGAAAATTTAGAAGACTCTGTCCCTCTTTTTCCAGGCCACTTACAGGTACTGCCCAAACAAGCAAGACAAATGCGTTCCAGAAAATGAAATACAAGGGCAGCCAGAAAGTTGGGGATGCCACACATGGTTTGGAAGCTGCAGTAATTGATAGACCAAAGATTTTCCTTTCCCATCATGCCTTGGGGTGAATGTGTTGTAATTTGATGCTTGGCTATTGGGTCACTTATTTGCTGCTGATATGGTGGGAGCTCTTTATGAAGTTACCTTTCAGTGATTATCACTTTTATTCAAGAAACGCCCAGGACTGGAATAGCTGGTGGAACAGCAGGTCTGGACTGAGGTGCATTGGCACCAAGACTAAAATAGCAGAGGGCTGCAGGTGCTTTGACAGTGCTATGATATGGCTCAGGACTGGGATGGCAGCAGGGTTGGGCAGACTAGGATTTTGTAGTGAAAAACGATTCCATTTCTCGTCTCCTTTTGCACAATACATTGCAGCACACCAGTATTTTAAAGCTATAAAGAATCTTGGGTAAGCTTGCATTGTGCCTGCTTGTGCTGGCCTGGCCTTATCCAGCCAGAGTTGCCAGTTTCTCAATGCTATAAATATTTGAAAAGCCTTTTCAATGGTACCAGCATAGGGGACTCTATTGTGCTATAGAGAGGGCTGATTCATCAGGCAAAGACCTGCAACAAGGAGGAATGGAAATGCCAACAGCTAGACAGGAATGAGCCCCAGTTAAAGACCTGGTAACAGCAGGACCTGGCACATAGGAGGAGGAAAAAGATAGCTGCATTTGAGTCAAGGCTAGTGTATTCTTATAACATAAAAACCTGGTTCCACTGCCACCAGGGAGACGTGCATGGGGGGAGCCAGCCTATAGGAGCAGCTGCTGAACCTATTCTAATAAAATAGCCAAGGACCTGTTTCCAGGAGTGTGCTCAACCAGATTCACTTTCCACAAAACAGCATATGTTCTTTGTTGCCTTTTTCATGAGAGCAAATTGGGGTTTGGATAATATAAGAATTTTTTTCTCCCCAGACCTTTGTTCAGAATTTAACCACATCCAAACAGGAAAATATTTTCACTTGTCTTTAAACTACAGTGGATTACACTTAGTAGCAACCTTTCAGTTCCCAGCAGAAAGTTGCTATTATTGAAGAGTTGCCAATAAGTGAAAGTTATGTTTGTGGGGCTGCAGCCAGGGAAGAAAGCCCTGGGACGTGTTTGGTCTGCATGTCCTAGCATTTCTTGTCCTGGTGGCAGCCCCACAAACCTGCCTCCTGCTGGGACCTTTCTTCCAAAAAATCATTGTGAATCCCATTAACATTAGATTAAGTGGGAAGGGATAAGTTCCTGGTAAAAGTTGCTAATATTAGGACTGCTGTTAAGCAGCATCCACTGTAGGTATGTGTTTATTTATTGCACCATTTTTCTTTGGGTTTTGGCTAAAAGCAGAAGTTTCAAACACCAGTAGAAAACCAATTCTCAGAGGAGGTTAAGTGCAGAGGACATGGGACTGAAATTCAGGAAACCTGGGGTAAAACTCTGGCTCCAATGTAGTCAATGGGAGTTTTGTCACTGTGATTGACACCCTCCACCCCCATACATGCTCTTACATCACTGACTTCAGTGGGGCCAGGATCCACCCCTGGTTTCTGTTCTGTTCTGGTGCTGATCTGCAGCGTGACATTGGGAATGTCACTTTACCTCTCTGTGCCCTCATTTCCCCATCTATAATGGTTTAGGAGACTGATACTTACCCACCTTTGTGAAGCATTTTGAAATCTGTGGATGAAAGGTGGTGTACTATAAATGCTGGGAGCAAAATTAGAGGGGCTGGGAATGTCACGAGAGCCTGTTGGCGTGCGATTGCAGACCTAAGATGCTTAGATGTGGTTCAGCTAAACACCCACACTTGGGGTTCCACCCAGTGGAATCTTCAAACTTTTTGCAGTTTGCCCTATTTTCACCATTCCTCAGTGGCAACCTCCTGTAGTGAAACAAAGTATGATGATAAAAGGGGAAAGTGAGGATGTAAAAGAGCATGTGTTAGAGATTCCTGAGAAGAGAGGCTAAGCCCTTCGCAAAAACCCACACTTTGGCTGAAAGCAGAAGCTTGGCTGAAAGAATCATCTGGGGAGGTTTTGGGGTTTGTGGGCAATTGAAAAAATTGTTCCTTGAAGTTTTCTTTCTGCACAATGTTCTACCTCAACTTGAGCTTAGGAACAGTGTGACGGGGTTCTCGGCGTGCAACCTGGACTGTGGCGCCACCAAGCCCTCTGTCCCACCAATCTGGGCTGCCTCTCACACTGTGATGCTGTTGCCAAGCTACAAATCTCTGACAGGTGCTGCACTTTCACAGACAGCCACAGGCAGGGACACACCCAACTGAGTTACATGCATGCTTCTCCCAGCCACTCATGAACCAACAATAGAGAGGCTCCAGCCACTTCTCCACAGTCTTGCACCCCAGAACTGTACTGTTTTGCACTGGTCAGAAGCCTGACCAGTGTAAGTTCATTACCAAGTCTGCCCCTCCTTCGATGTAGAGTGGACACACACTAGCCTTTGCACTTCAACCAAAACACACTGTTTTAGGTAAAATATAACACAGATTTACTAACTACAGAAAGTTAGATTTTAACTGATTATAGGTAGTAAGCATAGAAATCCAAGTTGGTTACCTAAGAAATAAAAGTAAATCCACAGTCTGAGTTCTATAAACTAAACAGGATTTGAATCAAGCAGTGTGTCACCCTGATAGATGGTACAAACAGGTCATTGATCTTCAATACACAGGCTGGAACTACCTTCCAGCCCGGGACCACCCTCTCCAGTTCAGTCTTTGTCCTCCAGATGTGTTTCTAGGTGTTGAGTTGTGGGGGGAGTGAGGCCAAGTCATGATGTCGTTTCCCCCCTTTATAATTTCTTCCAGTTTGTTGGAAAGATGTTTTGCTATGAGGTCAAGCAGTCTCCATTGTCTACGTGCTCTCCCTGAGAAGTTTCCATTGTAGACAGTTCCTGGGATAGTGAATTCTCTTTAATGGGCCATCAGCACATCTGGCTACTCTATTGTTGTACCTGAAAGGCTGGATGTGGGTGTTCCCAACCTCACAACATATTTCAGTAACATATGCAGCAATATTTTAACCTCACATACAATGATAGCACATACAATCCAACAGGATATTAATACGACTTTTAAAATGATACCTCACAAGGCATACTGCATACAAAACATATCATAATTATGTGACAGTGTTGAATATGGGGGTTCCTGGGTGTAGCTTTGAGTACCACAAACCTTCTCCTGTAGGATAATCTGAATCTTTGGATGACAGAAAATGGAAGGGTAATGTGAACAGCCAAGCCAGAAAAACTAGCTCCGAGTACAAAAAGGTAAAGAAGTGTTTCTGAGAATGCAGACAAATTTGTTAGGAGACAGAATTAGCCCAGAAATAGAAGGGTTGCAAGAAGGAAGCACTGTCCCCATATGTGACTGGGAGAAGAACATGGGGAGTGGAGGAAGGAACAGTATATGGAGCAGGTGGCTGCCTCAGTTCCCCATGACAAATTTTAGTGCCCAGGGCAAATACTTTGCTTCCCGTTCCCTCCAAGTACCGAGTACAAAATACTGCAGAGTGCTGAGTGCCTCTCATCTCCCATTGAAGTCAACTGGAGTTGAGGATGCTCAGCGTCTTTCTTGGTGGATGGGTGGGATTCTGACCCCGAGGATTGTAAAGGGATGGGCAACCAAGAGTTGACCCAGAGGGTGTCAGGAGCATCTCAAGGGAGGCTGGAGAAAAAGTTGCTCATCTGGCAACAATCTGCTTTTCTCTTGGTTCCTGCTAAAATGTCCATCATGCAGCTCTGCTTAATTTTCACTTCCTTGCGTGCTTTCTCTGTGACTCATGAGCAGACACAAGGTATTTGGTCTCATGCCTGATGCTGGCTTGGCCGTAAGACAAATTGCATAAGCAAAGCAGCTTAAAAGGTGCCATTAATGGCTGATACAAGCCAGAGGGAGAGATGCTAAGGGAGAAAGTGACTAGGAAAAATTCCACACCTCCCAGGAGGCTTGGGTGGAACCCAAGAATTCTGATAATAATTTATCAGGGGGAAGGGTAATCTGGCCTTGTCAGTCTTGCTTTTTGCCACCTCCCTGAGTCATACTGTCTCCATGTTTTCAAAAGCTCTTTCTATTAGAAGCAGAGATTTCATTGGGAAGGAATCCTGGGGGCTGAGCCCAGCATGATCTGATAGAGGCTCCGCCAGTTAACAAACTGCTGTCCTCTTCAACCCAACCAAAGGTCCATCTCCCTTACCCCCACTCCCAGGAAGCACACACTTTAGGGCCCAGAGACCTTGGAGCACTTCTCCCTGTTAGAGTGAAGTTCACTCTCAAGGCAGATATCGATTTGATCCTTTGGTTTCTCTACAATTCTTTCCCCTCCATCATATTACTGTGGTTGTGCATGAGTGACCTGGGGAAGCTAGACATTGGTGAGGAGCTCCGGTACCTTCCAAAGCATTGCTTGCCCTGCTGGCTGCCTCTTTGCAGTACCCTCTCCAGCTGCCACGCTTTTAGAAACATTCTCCCATGTTTCTCTGTGATCTCCCCAGTGCCCTCTTCTGCATACTGTAAAGGGAAAGAGACAGAACTGAAGCCTAAGTTTCATTTTACGCACACAAAGATGAGCAAGGAGCCAATGAGCACAGCCTATTGAGAGCAGTCTTCACAGCCCTGCATCTCACAGCCCTGTCACCAGCACTTGAAGGCCAGCAGTATTAACAGTTACTGAAAGACAAGGAGTGTTCCTCACCAACTGGAGACTGTCAACTCTAGCAGCTCTGAATTTGTCAAGAGAGACTAATTCCCACAACATTATCTCACCTTTGTAGTTTGGGGTTCTAAGCATTCTAGATGCCAAGGTATGGAGTCTGGGTGCATTTCTGTCTGCTTGCAAGATGTTCACAGATGAGATTCATGTATGGTGGGCCTGGATCTTTAATTCTTGGGTAGCAGGGATTTCATTTTAGCTTCATTTGAAAGGTGCTAACAGTTTGCTCTCTCTCAGAATTATTTAATTTTGTTTGCCTCTGTATCAGAAGATGCTGCCCCCTCATCCACTTGGCCAAATGGTGCCTATTACCCCTGTTCCAGTGTAGTTTAGAAAACCTGCCTGAGCAGCAGTGAGTTTACATGCCATAGGAAAGATCAAGATCCTCTCTTTAAGTGAATGGGAGCAGAGGATCTACTCAATACTTCGAATAGAGAACATTTTCCTCATAGGTAAGAAAAAGTAACCTAGAGGAATTCTCTCTCTCCTAAGAGCTTCTACAAACTTTCACAATGTAGTCGGTACAGCATCTACCAAGGAGTAGCGAAATCACACTTCTATAGCTCTCTATCCACTTAACCTTTCTATTTCTTTCTCTTCCTTTGCTACTCTACTCTCTCTGACAGCTTAAGTTAAACCAGTTTGAGTGCCTTATATTGAAGTACTGATTCAACCAAATTGGATTGTAAACTCTGTTAGTTAAATTGTTGAACTTCTGTATGTAGACAAACCCTTACGTATCCTCCTGGCACCTGCTTCAGTAGCCCAGCAAATAGCAATGGTGAAGACAGAAGGCCCAATTCTCAGTTGTCCTACACTTTGTGTAGCTGTTTACACCCAATCAGAATGGTGGTTTTTCACATCCCCTTTGCCCTGCCCCTGGGGCAGTTCTTTACATCTGTGCAATGGAGAAGCAGGCACAGAGTCATTAGCGTGGCGCCTGCTCCACTTGTCTGTTGTGTTAGTGTCGGTTGTCTTTGGCTATGTGTATGCCACTCTTTGCCCTTCCAGTGTATTGAGTGTTGTTGTTTTTTAGTTTGCACTTAGCTGATGTTTCCGCTTCTGTACTCACTCCTTATAAAGGTTTAGAAATGGCTTCAGAGTAATCCACAAAGGTCAGAATGTATGTTTGGGGCTCTGAAAACCTGACCCTGCTTCCATTTAAGTAATCGGCAACACTGTCGATTTCAGTGGTGCGCAGGATCCAGCCAACAGGCAGTACTTTGAGAGGAAACTTTAAGTGAGCTTCAGGAAAAAATATCATTCCCTTTTTATTTTTCCTAAGCCCCGTGCCCACTTTTGCAGCATAAGTTCCTGCAGAGTGCCTGAGCACCATGCAGCTGCTTTTCACGCATGCTGAGCTTCCACAATTACAAGTCTGCTACTACTTGAAGTCAGTGGAAGTTGCCCATGCTCAGCAATCCTATAACTCATGCTCAGTAGAGCTCAGATTGGGCACCAAACACAACAATTCCCCAAAATCATTAGCTACTTGGAAAATATCTCAAGTGTCTTGTCCAAAGTCAATGTCAGAGCCAGGAATAAAACTCGCATCTTCTGGCTACTGATTGTGTGCTTTAGCCGCAGGACCAGACTTCATCTGAGACAGAGCAATGGGCTCAGCTAGATCGCCTATTAACATGTTCTTGTGTGGCTTTGTTTTCCCACTTTAGGTTGATGAAATAGTCACAAAAATGGGTAACCTCTCCTTTGTGGTGCCCAGGGTTCCTCAGATGCTCAGTGCAGAGTAGGCTAATGCAGGCAAGTAGCAACACAATCAATTACATGACCACGTTCACCGGAGCTGTCCCAGTGACATGATGGCATGGTGCCAGCCCTCACCCCCAAGCTGTTGGAAGAATAGGTGTTCCTGGAGCTCCACGGTCAGTTTTCTCCAATAAAAGGAAACTGGAAGCTATTTGGTAACTAGCCAAGATGTTCATGTTGAAAGAAATAAGGAGGTTTTTTAAATCAACAGATGAGTTTTCCCACACACAAGTGCAGTCTTACCCCCTCAGGATGTGGCATAAGACAACACCCTGGCCCATGAAGGTAAGACTAAATTCCTCTCCTTCTCACGCCTTGAGAGAGTATGACCCTCTCCTAGTCTCAGTTGGAGATTTACTTGTAGAACAGTCAAGGGGAAGCCCTGTGTTGAGTAACCCCAAAGAGTGAATTCCTCTCTTCACCCAGGAGAGGCTGTGTCCCCCAGGTGATGCTGGGCAACCACTGATAGACAGGACATGAGAAGCCAGATTTGAATGCACATTGATTTGAGAGAACCCCTCTTTCCATTCTAACACCCTTTGCATTTGCTGAATGTCACCTCTGTCAGCCCTAGCAGCTGAGGCCACTTTCAGAGGGAGATCACTACAGTGTGATTGCTTGCAGAGAGCCAGGCACCCTGCCGTCCTGGAGAAAAGGTTATGGCTGAAAAGGAGCTCTGCCATCATCAGGAAGGCACGAGGAGCTTTGTGCCTCTCCTCCTTTCTCTCCTCCCTTGCAGAACTCAAAGGACTAGCAGACTGGATCTTGCAGCCTTTCCTGAAAGATGAGCCAGCCACAACAGGTTATAAATACCCCTTTTATTGCTCCTGCAGGGGAGGGAACACAGCAACACCCAAACCCAATCCCTTTAGCTTGGCTCAGCATCAAGTGACATGATGCTATCCTTTAGTCATTTCACCTTTTGCTCGCAACAGAGGGCCAGATTCCACCATGGCTAGGAGCAGAGTCTGGCCTGGAGGGGCAGATTCTGCCCATAGCTTGCTGGATGTGGAGGGACGGTTGGTAGCAGAATCAGTTCAATCAGGACCCCCGGAGCGCTCACAGCGTAGGGTGTCCGATTGGACTCAAGAGGTGGACAGAATAGACCAAGGGGGTGGGAGGGTGAGCTGACAAAATGAACTGAGTAAGGGGTGCTAGGCCCACTAAGGTTACCCTGCTCTTCTCCTTCATGGATTGGAGGAAACCTTCTGACAACCACCATCCCCAGCAGAGAGTCCCAGTGCCCAGACAAGATACTTGCACTGGATTTGACCCTGAGTGTCCTCTTACCCCTGTGTCTGGCTCGCCAAAGGACTGACTGGAGAAGCTGTCTTACCGCAGAGGCACACTGCTGATTGGTGTTAGGAGACCTGTGACAAGGATGGATGCCCCTGCTGGCAACAGGCATGTCCCAAAAATGACCAGATTTCCTTTTAACATCTCAGGGCAAGTGAAGCTAGGATCACAGGCTTCTCACTGCACTAAAATTATACTGACAAATAGATGCACAGTGGAAGGGGGGGACATGGCGGTGGAGACCAGGAAGGGTCTGGGTTTGGAGCTGAGGGCGGTGCCTGGCAATGGAGAGGAGATCAGGCACAGCAGAAGTCAACGAAAACAATGTAAGCTTCTGAGATAAACCCCACAAGTCAGGAAATAGAGTCAGGGCTGCCACTCTGTCTTTAACCCTTCCCGTGCTGCCAATGTACATGGAATGAAATCCTAGCCACCATTGAAATCAGTGGGAGTTTTTCCATTTATTTCAAGAGGCCAGAATTTCACCCATGGCAGGTATCATCCCCCACTCAGATCTTCACTGTGTAGACAACACAGTGCAGCCTTTTGTAGCTCACTGCCAGATGAGGGCCTCACTGGACACATTTCTTCACAGCCAAATGCGATCAAGTTTCCAATTCTCTGTTCTGCACCCAACTCCCACCATTTCCCTCACGTGTTTACTATCTGCCCTTCTCTTTTACACTGCCTTTCGAGTCCCCATTCTGGCTCTACTTCTTGAGCCATAGCAGCAGTTGGGCTATTGCTACTGCCACTTCTCCAGTCTGCACTAGGTTATCTTCCTTACCCATTTATTAATTCTGGATTTCCATATAAGACAATGGTCTGTTGTTATTATTTAATATTTACATTAGAGGAGAGCCTAGAGGCCCTGATCCCTTTGTGCACAAAGACATATGAAGGCATTGGCTCTGCCCTGAAGAGTTTCTAATCTAAGAGGTGTGGGGGAGAAGAACACAATAAAATAAAACCAATTTTTTATCTAAATATGTATATCAGCAATATTTTTTCTGATATTTATTATAATGTGCACATGTAGCAATGCCTGTTACTGAGGTTGCCTAACACTTCCCACTATGACCACTTTTTCCAACTGCTTATAACATTGCCAGACTGAAACCATTGAACCTGAAATGTGTACTGTCACAGATTGATCTGTTGCCTCTCACCCCTTGCTCACAATTTCTCACAATTCTGGGTTGAACGTGTTGCTTCTAGAATGGGTTTAAAGGAGGTTGGCTGTTGGAATGAGAATCACTAATAAGTGATTAGTGACCACCTTGTTTGCTGGACCAGTTCTGATAGATTCTCTGTAAGGAAGAATTTGGAGGGCTGCTGCTATGTTATCTGCATAATTCCTCAAAATGTGGATGCTCTTTCTTTTTACACTTGTATCTGCTAGTGATTATTGACATCTTGTTGGGAGGTCTGGCTGGAACATATCAGACCCTGCCCCATCCTGTGACATCACAGCTACCACAAGAGCAGAGAACAACCCATAGGGGCTGTACTTAGCTGTGTTTTGCTTGTTGTATTTAATGGTCTCTTATGTTTCCTGTGTTGTATCTCTAAGAATATCAAACAATCTTAAAAACAACCAATCACATGAGAATAACCCATTTCCTGAGTCCCTGTAGGCTGTCACCAGCAAGGCTCCATGGTTATTTAACATGGTGCATGCTGGGACATTGTAGTGAACCAGGAGCTAGTGAGTGTGGTCTATAGCGCATTTTAAATGGCTGAGGATGGAATCTATGAGTCACATGGCAAATGGCCCCGTTTGTCTGGTGTGGGATGCCAAATGCCCATCTTACACTTGCTGCTTGAGTCATTCAGAATCTAATGGTATGTTAGAGAGAGAAATCAGATGTATGTCTCCATTAAGAGCACATAAAGTAACCTGGGCCTGATTCTCATTTGCATTAAGGCTGCATCACACCACTCTGTCAGGTCACAAATTAAATTTGTACCCACTTTACGGTGCAACCTTTGCATTGCCAGAGCAGCATAAAAGGGCCTTAATGTAAACAGGAATCAGGCTCATTAATTCTGAACATCATAGTGGTTGAACTGGGGCATTAATGTGCTAATAAGATGGAGCTGTGACAGCCCAGGGGTTATGTCTGTGTCAACTTATGAATTCCATTTTTATTTTGTGAATGTCTGTTGTATTTCAACCTCTATTTTGACTGTTATATTTAGTGGACTTTGAGCATTCATGCTGTAGTCGGAACTTGACTCCTAGTGCAGAGACTGTGCCTGGAAAGTGGTGACAGAGCAATCCAGAGTCATCAACATCAACAACTCTTCCCTACTGAGCAGTGGGGTTTCAACTGGCAGGGCTGCTGACTTTGAATGACTCTTCCCAGAAGTTTGGTCGTGGGATTGTGGGGTTGGTGCATGGAAAATCCCCTGCAAGGCCAGAGAAGAGTGAGGACAGAAAAGGTGTCAGAAGCTGAGAAGAGGCATACTTCCTCAGCAAAACGAGCCATCTTACCACCAGAAACAGAAGACCTAGCTGGAGGAAGTGAAGGCAGGAAGGCCTTGCCCCTCCCCCCATTAAAGGATCTACCAAACCCAAAGACTCTCAAAAGATCAGACCAAGGGTATTAAATTCAAGAATGTGGTATTTTCTACAGATCTGTAACTCTTCTGAGCAATCTAAGACTAAAGCGTGTGTGTTTAGGAAATTTCTTTGCTAAGCCTGTGTTTCCTGGCTTTACTGAAGGGATTAGTTGAGAAAAATATAGCTCGTATAGCCAGGTGAACACTGGAAGGAATGTGCCTAAGCAACTGGAGGCTGAGGAGGGCTGAGATACTGGTTCCAGGATCTTGGCAGCTGGGCTGCGGGGTCCCACTATCCAAGAAGGGTCTCAGACACTGGGCTGTGTATCTGGGTGTTTGCCTGCGAGACCCAGAGCTAGGGATAATGACCAGTCACTTAACAGCACTTCAGATTCAGCAGTTGCCATCACAGATTGGAGTCCGCACAAAGAGATACAGACTGATGCAGGTGATAATAGACGCTATATTAAGTTTGTTGAATTGTATTCCTAACTCTTCCTATGGTATTCCCATCATGTATAAAGAGCCAAGGAGTGAAAAGCGTAGAATTGTGCATAACTTTCTTTTTTTTTTTGAAGTTGTGGTTAATTGCACAACATTCCGAAACACTACGAGTGCAGAAATAACTTCCCCCTACATCCAACTTTTCTTGCTGCTTTATTATGTCAATATGTATGAATAAACTGTGAGCTTGACAGGATGGCAGTGTCAACATGGGAGATTTTTTGCTTTGTCTGTCTTTAGATCATGTGTTTAATAAAAATAGTCTTGCTGGCTGATGTGTGCTAAAAATGGGATTTTGAATGCACTTAGCATTGGCTTAACTCTAATCCCAGTGAAATCAGTGATAAAACTCCCCTTCATTTCCATGGGAGCAAAGTTAGACCAACACTGACTGCTTGTGAAAAATCTGACCCCAAAGTAATATAAAAATATTCATTTTGATAGATATAAGAAGGGAAGGTCCTTATTAGACCAAGTTAAAAATGCCATTTTTTCCCTTGCAAAAAACCTGAAAACAAATCAACCAAAAAACCCCCTGGAAAATTTTACATTTTGATCATTTTTATTTTTCATTTCATAGCTCTGCTCCTCATTATTAATTGTGTGTCGCTCTAGCAGCATATTAGGCACTATCAGTGCCTAATACGTGTGAGTTAGTTACTGTAGAATAATAGATCAGCAGTTCTCAAACTGTGGGTTGGGACCCTAAAGTGGGTCGTGACCCTGTTTTAATGGGGTCACCAGGGCTGGTTTAAATTTGCTGGGGTGGCGGGGCTCAGGTTACAGGCCCCCTGCCTAGGGCTGAAGCTCTAGGGCTTAGGCTTTGGCCCCCCACACCAGGGGTGGCGGGGTTTGGACAGGCTCAGGCTTCCGTCTCTCCTCCTGGGGTTGCGTAGTAATTTTTGTTGTCAGAAGGGGGCCGCGATGCAATGAAGTTTGGGAACCCCTGGAATAGATCCTTCAGAGAGAAGCTAAAAGTTATATAGTCTCTGTGCTTCACTACCCATTTCAGAGTGGCAATGGTTAGTTAAGATAAGATCTCCACTCTATTTTTTTTTATCTAATAAGAGGTACAAGAGAGTGGAAAATACTAGTCTTTTGTTCTTTAAATAACAAAAATTGAGCCAGTCACATGACAGGCACGAACAGGATCAAATTACAACAGAGATGTAAAAATTCAGCAGCTCTGAGAATATTGGGAAAAGCAAAATCTCTGTAAAAGTAAATATGGGTTAGGGTTTCAAGGCAATGTGCCAAATTCACCCCTAGCGTATTCACTGTGTGCTATGGAGTCCAAATAAAAACCGATATTCTCTCTCTTGAATGATAGCCCTGGATTTGCAAGTTAAGCATATTCTGGTCAGAAGGGGTATCCCACACAGGTTGCAAATAATACCACATGTATCTGTGCTAGAATGTGGATTTCTGAGCTCTTTTTTTTTCTTTTTCTTCTTGCAGATGAACAGCTCTTGCGACTGTAGCCCTCTATCTATCCCCGCAAAGTCAGTATAGCATGAGCAACAACAGTCCAGGCGTGTCTGCACCACATTGCCGAGGTGCCCTGAACCTTCAGGAATCTTCTCTAGGGCAGTGGTTCTCAATCTTTCCAGACTATTGTACTCCTTTTAGGAGTCTGATTTGTCTTGCATACCCCAAGTTTCATCTTCCTTAAAAATTACTTGCTTACAAAATCAGACATAAAAATACAAAAGTGTCACAGCACACTACTACTGAAAACTTGCTGACTTCCTCATGTTTACCATATAATTATAAAATAAGTCAATTGGAATATAAATATTGTACTTACAATTCAGTGTATAGTATATAGAGCAGTATTAAGTCATTTTCTGTATGAAATTTTAGTTTATACTGACTTCGCTAGTGCTTTTTATGCCGCCTGTTGTAAAACAAGGCAAATATCTAGATAAGTTGATGTATCCCCTGGAAGACCTCTGCATACCTCCAGGGGTACACGTACCCCTGGTTGAGAACCACTGCTTTAGGAGACAGAGTGTTATTCATTTTCCAAGTCCATTCGGTCCTCTGCCTTCCTACTGAGTTTGCCAACAATGATTTGACTGGTCCACTTTTGTAATGCTGGCTTCTGTCCACAAGAAAATGGATACCCTAGTGGAAATTCACATAGGTTCTTTTTGAATTGTTCATTTGGCTTCCATTGAACAATTCAGTGGAAGACAAACAGGCCCATTTAGCTTGTTCAAAACCTGTTTGGCCACCTGGAAAAAGGGTTCAGAGTAGCAGCCGTGGAAAAAGGGAGCTTTTTTAACTGGACTATCCCCTAGGGCTGAGACCAGCTCCTTTCAGAGAAGTCACTGGGTAGCCATTAGATGGCAAATTAGGTGGCATTAAATGTCACCATAAACTGAGGCCAGATTTGTTCTGGTGCCCTACAAGTGAGTGTGCTCTGTGACTCATTATCAATCAACCAAACTCATCTAGGCTCCCTGATAGGCAGCAGACGGTAAACCTGATGAGTGAAGTAAGGAGGATTGGGCATTTCACCCTAATTTTCCAGGACATTCATAATGGTCAGTTGACCACTCTCTGCCACCACATGCCATCCAGAGAATCCTTCTATGTTCTCCAGCTATTGTTCATGCCAGGGAGCTGTACAAGTACAAATACAGGCAGACCACCACCAACATACACACACCAACGGTATTTTTACAGATTCAGACTAACACGGCTACCCCTCTGATACTTGACACCATGCAAGGCACTTCATTTAGCCGTATGGAATGGAAATCTATCAACCTCATGAAGAAACTTGCACAAATACAGATTTACAGATTCAGACTAACACGGCTACCCCTCTGGTATTTTTACAGGTTTCTAAAATTATCCTTTTCCTCTACCTCCGAGCCCTCTACAATTGCCCATGGGGTATTAAAGCCCCTTAGCTTTATCTGCAGAGGGAGTTAAAAAACAGTCTAACAAAAATACCTCTCTCAAATATTTCTAAACTAGCTCATTTGTAAAATGTGGTATATGCACATAATGTGGTAGAGTGGGATAAACGTTGTCTCAGCATTCGTTTGGGATGATTTGCATAACGCATTCTCTTGTGGCTTTGATGTTTGTGAGTAATGCAGCCATCCTAAACTTGTGCTAATAAGTCTCTGACTGGATGCTACAGCACCACGTGCTGTATAAATCTCCAAGGGCTTACATTTAAATTGAAGCCGGTTAAGGAAGACAGAGCTAAATTTATCACTAAGACTTGTAAGTGTTTCTCTCTATTTCTCTTCCTCTTAATAGGTTTTTTTTTCAAATGTGTTTGCATTAAGTGATTCATTCTGGAATGACCCATCCTGTTTGGAGAAGAACAGGAACTGAATGGGTTCTGGGTGCAGCTTCTGGGAGGAAAAGTACCTGGTCAGGGTGCTCCTGGAAACAATGCTGAGTGTAGCTCCTGAGAGGAGAGAAGCAAGAGCTTATAGCTCCAGACCAGTGGGTTAAGCATGTGCTGTTTCAGAACTCTTGCTTTTTGCATGGAGCCCTCTGAAGCACATGCACTGGGTTTACACTGAATGATCTTGCGCTAAATGTGGTCTGTAAGCACAATCCTCTCCTTCCCTGTTCTGTTACATGAAAGTCTCACTGTGTTTCATCTTAAATTAAAGAGGCAGAAAAGATGTAAAATATCTAATTATATATTCACAGACTGAGGCTTTTTATGACTGTTGCATAAAGCAAACAATGAAGCACCCAAGGAGCTTGGCAGCAGCTGAGACAGACACCTCTCCTGGTGCTCGTTCTTGCTGAGTGTCTTTTATGGTGAGCTGAGTCAACAGGATTCATACCAAGCGTACCAAGAGAGCTCCCAGAAGCCTCCTAGTATGTATACCAGGGGTGACTGCATTATCTTGCTCTAACAAGATTCCTGCTGGTGGAGCCGGAACTGCACCCACTCAACTGCTGTTTAAACAGCAGCACCTGCTCTGTGTTTCTGTCCCACCTGAGGCCTCCATAGGTGGGAGGTTTAGAAAAGAGGCTTGGCATCTCGATTGTGAGCAGTGCTAAGAACAGGTCATATTCCCACTGGAGGAGAGTATTCAAGGGCTGCCTGTGTTACGGGGTAGAATAGAGAACCCAGTGCAAAGCAAAGAGAGACGTGGCTGGCATAGTCCCCCGGCTGATGCCAATCGGTATATCTAGGTTTTTATACTGTTCTCACCACCCTAGTATCAGTGTAAAGAAACTTTCATCTTGTTCTAAAGAGGCTGAGTAACAAGTTGAGGGAGAGAAGGCTGCAGAGAATCACATGGGCCAGTTGGCCATGCTTTTCAAAAAGAGAGGCTTACATTTAGGCTCCTAGAGTAAAATTCACCAAGAGCCCAACTTACTTAGGAGCCTTTCAGTGGGACATAGGCTCCTGAGTCAGTTAGGTGCTTTGGAAATTTTTACCCCCTAAGTTTTCAGAAGTGCTGAGTACTCACTGGGTGTGTCTACACAGCCAGTTGTCATGAGCCTCCAAATCTAAATCGACAGACTGAGGCTTGCACTAAAAATAGCTGTGTAGACAACGCTTTTAAATTGCGGCTCAGGCGGAGCTTGGGTTCTGAAGCCTATGGTGAGGGATGCCACCCCCCACCCTGGGCTTCAGAACCTGAGCTCCAGTCTGACCCACAGCATCCATACAGCTATATTTAATGCCATAGCACGATCTCAAGTCTCAGGAGAGAATTTTTGCTCTGTACATGTTCACAAAGATCACTTCATCCAACACTGAACACAGTCACCATTGGGCTAGAAAAATCATTACAGTAATGTTACTGTCAAGCTAACTAGAGTGGCTTATGACCATGAGTGCCAAGCTCAGCACAGACTGTTAAGAAACAGGGCACAAACCCCAAACTGGTTGTGTGTTCTACATTTAGGTTTCACCAACGAAGTATCAAGCGTGAACTCCTCAAGCACTACAACAGCCGTTAACATGGAGTCACAGACAGTCCCTTTCGGCACTCGGGTCTATCTAGCCACCTATGCAAACTTGCCTTTGTGATAGATGGTCCCTTACACCAAAAATGACAACCATATTCAGGTTACTCCCAGTCACTTACCCCAGGTCAGTTGTACCTTATCTCTCTCCACAAAGACCGCACCTGTAGCCAATCCTCTAATAAACCAACTAAAGATTTGTTAACTAGGAAAAAGAAATGAGAGTTAATTACAAAGTTAAAGCAGGTAAACATATATACACATACAAATGAGTTACAGTCTTAGGTTTCAAAAGGCAATAGAAGCTGCTGTAATATGCAAACTCTATATGTCCCTTACGGCTAACCAAAGCTGAGTGGCTTGGGGATCCCTTGCTTATGCTTAGAAATATTGCCTTCTCCAAATTCCACAGTGATACGGTTCCGTCTGGTCAGGGACTTTTATTCCCTTCTCCCAGAGCTCTCACGGATGCAGCAAGTGTTGGTGCCTGCCTCCTTTTCATGGGTGTGCGGATGTTTAGTGAAACATCAAAGGACAACGGCAGTGAAGATTGCGCTCCCACCCCCGCACACCCAATGGCTCATTGGGTTTCAGTTGGCCTTCTTGTGTGCAGGACCAGCACTTTACATTAGTTAACACTTCTTTCCTGTTTGGTGAGTTACACAATTACAGAGCTTTACAAAGCAAACACTCCATATAACTTCATACCATGGGCTACAGATGTTATAAGTGAGATCAATACATGCAGCATCCTACAAGCATTTCATCAAATCTAAACACTCAACATATTCTTAGCAAATTAACATCTATGCTAACAATGCTAGCACACAGGTGAGCCAGACTGGTTTCTAGCTATGCTTTTATCAGTGTTCAGTGTAGGGTGAGCAGACAGCAAGTGTGAAAAATCGGGACGGGGGTGGGGGGTAATAGGAGTCTATATAAAAAAAGACCCCAAAATCGGGACTGTCCCTATAAAATCAGGACATCTGGTCACCCTAGTTCAGTGAGGCCTGGGGGGCCTTGGCATGAGCTGATGGCTGGTCTGTCGGCATCATAGTTACCTAGAGGTTTAGGAGAGGAAATGAAGATCCGTGCATCGAAACTGCATCATGACCTAGAGGGCCTGGGATCTCAGGAGACCCACTCAGATGGGAAAGCCTGAGCATTAGCTATAAATACTCAAAAATATGACTGACTACCATGACATAACATTAAAAGGACATGCTGTGCCTGCCAGTTTACAGTACAATCCGTCCATGGAGTGTTCCAGTAAACCTGGAAGGAGTTATGGGACAAAGTGACCACAGCCTCTGAGCCTGGGGGGATCAGTGTTCTTCAAACTGATTGAAAGTTTGCCAAGTACAGTTAGTCCTCTTGGAATTAGACCACGCTCAGTAATTCCTTGTGCATTAACTGCAGCCTCCTGAGTTTACTGTTCTGATAGCTCACAAGTGTTTCATGCAATTCTAGATCTTTGGTCCATGGTGCAGCTACATCTGGCTGAAACTGAAATATGTTTAGCTGAACGTGTTTGCAGTTTAAACTGATGTGAGGTTCCTCCTTCTTCCATCAGGCTGATTACTATGAATTCCACTGCCTTAATTTCAGCTCTCTGTGATTCTAGGAATAGGTCCTTGATTAAATGCTCAGAAACTAATCTATTTTTTTAGTGATTCAGTTACAGTACAGTATACTAAATATAGACATGACCCCAAATCAAAACCCTAGATCCCAGGTTATGGGGGTGCTTTAGATCCTTGTCCAAATTTAAATTTTGTTGCTTGGGCCCATCTCTAATTAAAGCTAATGGGCCAGATCCTCACCTGACATACCTCAGCATTTACACCAGGTGCAGATTTGGTCCAATGGCAATCTGAGCGGCTGCAAAAAGCCTCTTCTAGCTTCTTCAGTTCCTGATTCCAGTTTTAAGATGGCAATACTGAATAAGGCCTCAGGTCAATGGGGAATCGAACTCTCTAAGGAGCAGCAGAGCAATTAAACCTTTGGGTGGCATTTGGTGTCTGAGAACTCTGAAATCGTAATTTGAGTAAGTTGAAAGTGTTCATTTACATGCAAACCAGCCCAGTGGTTTGCTGTTGACTTGGCATTGCTCACGCTGCTGGAGATGTTGCTATCGCTGATGCTGTTAGGGTGACCAGATGTCCCAATTTTATAGGGACAGTCCCGATTTTTGGGTCTTTTTCTTATATAGGCTCCTATTACCCCCCCACCCCCTGTCCCGATTTTTCACATTTGCTGTCTGGTCACCCTAGGTGCTGACCTCCTTTTTGCAACAGAGCAATGCTGAAGCCAGTTAAAGGTAATACTAATAAATTCCCCTCAAGCTGTGAAACCTGAGAGACTGGGACCTGGCAGTGCAGAGAACTTTGCAGAAGCCTCATGACCAGATTCGTTTATACCCTGCTCCCTTGGAGCTAAGGAAATGTTTTATGTGACTAGCACTTGTGGTGGACCAATAACCCTGGAACCTGAAGTCTTCTAATTTGCCAACTGACCAGCTACTATACATCATAGCGAACAGCAATGTAAGCTTCTCCTACACCTCCCCTGGTAGCAAATTGTCTTGGCCCTGACCAGGTGGTCACTTGTAGGACTGATGTGCTCTACGGACCATTCAGTCATTGGCTTCTCTGCTGAAACTCCCAAGAAGGACACTGGTCTACTAGGAACCCTGTTGAGACCCACTAACTCAGTTCACATTGACTAATAACTTTCAGACAATAATGACTTGCAGTCACTGCTAGCCAAGGTTGGGGTTGAACCAGGGCTTTAAGGTGAAAGGCTGCATAATGCATCATCCTGGCAAGCTGCCCAGACACTAGCCTCTCCAACAGAGCTCCCTTTTTTCTCGGCTCATTACCACCCCCCTGAGTTTCATAGCCAGCTCCCGGAAGAGTAAAGTAGACTCAATCTGATTTTTATTTTCCCTTTGTGTCTCTCCCACTCTTATGCTGAGTGCTGCTATCTGTCTCTGCTCTGAATGGTTCCGTGGGCAGTCACTTGCTCTGTGTCACTCTCAGCGTACTTCACCTATGAACCAGATTATTGCCTTTAAAAATGGAGACGTCCCTTCCTATAGACATTTCCATTGGGTTATTGTAAACTCCCTCCATGGACAGCTCTGCTGGGAATGATCCCAATATCCAGTCAGCTTTTGGAATTTGTATTGCATGTTGATAAAATAGCCCCAAATAGCTTCCAGAGGCTGGGTGATGTTGGAGGGTTCTGTGTTTATTTCTGGGAAAAGTTTAAAAAATACAGTAGGTCACACTGTAACTGAACAGGCCATGTGGTGTAGGGGGGAACGGAATGGGGGGAATGATCTCTCACCCAGTGATCTAATCTTTGGTGGTTTGATGAATTCAGCCTCTTTCTGCTTGTGAGCTGCTTACAATGTCCAGGAAGTTATTTGATAAAAAGAACGAGTCCAGCTTTACAGCAGGGAGATGCAGAGCTGGCAGGGAAGGAATGCTCATACAGCCCTGCCAACGCCTTATTTTCCTCTGCCTTCCAAGAACAACACTGTGTTCCATTGCCTGCCGCCCCCTCAGCTGGTGCTGGGAAGAGCAGCTGAGTTTAGCTCATTGTTCCTGGAAGTAACTGAGATTCTGAGCATTCTCTGCCGTCAGGAACTGCTTGCACAGAAAAAACGAGCAACTCTGAATCCTTCTCCCTCACTAGTGCACATATAAAACTGCATCAAAAGAGACCACGTAGCTGTTCTCAGGGTCCTCACAAAATGCACAGGGCTCTCTCCCATAAGCCTGGAATTTGGGAGCAATTAGCATATTCAGACTATAATGTAACATGATGGACTCAATTCATCTCTGGGGTAACTCCAGCGAGTTCAGTAGAGTTCCACCAGGGCCAATTTTTTTTTCTTTGTTCAGCAAATTGAAGTACCGTCAGCTGTTCAGCCAGTCCACATGATCTACTAACCAACTATTCCACAAAGTCTGTGTTTGAAGAGAGACGGTGCCTTGCAACACAGAACAGGTGGAGCAAGGGGCCATTCGAATGCGACTACCCCAGGAGGTGGACTCCTCCAGTAACAGACAGTTCCATTGTGACTATGCCCTGGGGATACTGGAGAGGGGGGTATTCAAATGTTAATGCTACTTGAGGACACAAAAGATATTAATGCTACTTCATACCAGGCTATTAGGGCCAAATCCAGACCTGGTGTGAGTGAGTGACTCACTGCAAACTCCATTGAATCAAATGAAGTTGTAGTCACTTCTATCAGGTCTGAATTTGGCCCATAGATAGGTGGATGGTTTTGGGAGTCATGTGAGCTGGGTTTGTTTCCTGGCTTTGCCACAGACTTCCTGTGTGACCTTGGGCAAATCATAGCACCACCTGTTGCTTCAGTTTCCCCATTTGTAATATGGGCATAATGATACAGAACTACCTTACAGGGGGGGACAGTGAGGATTTATTAATGTCTGGAAGGTCCTCAGGGGAAAGCACTATAGAAATACAAATTATTACTATGTCACTTGGGAGGTGCTCTCTGCAAGGCTGCTCAGTTCAGAGTCAGGGATAGAAGAGCTGTCTCTTCAGGCTGGCCCAGTGCTCTAATTGAGCAGCTGCGTGAGGGATCTGCAGTCCAGTACCCCACACTGTCCCTGAGTTTAATGGCTGCAAAGAATCCAACTGGGTCTAGGAAAAAAGAGTGCCCCAGGTGACCATTAATATAGCAGCTGCAAAAACCAGAGAAGCAGCCAAGGAAAACTGTAAGCAAGGAGAAAATGACATAGCACAGTGGTTTTCAACCTGCGGTCCCTGGACCCTTGGGGGTCTGCAGACTGTGTCTAAGATTTCCAAAGGGGTCCACACCACATTCAACATTTTTTCCGAAAATGAAAAAAAGTTGAAAGCCACTGACATAGCAGAAAAGTGGAAACAGCAGAAAAAATTGTATGGGATGGTTTCATACCAAAAAAGGGTTTGTTGCTCCTTTTAGCTTCAATACAGAGCAGTAGCAGAGAAAGCTTTAAAAGGAGTGATCAGTGAGGAAGTTAAAGCTAGAGCAATAGATTCCTTAGTTCCTGGAACAGAGTCTGGCAGGAACAGGTCTAGTAGTTGGGGTATGAGGACATTTTTCCTAAGGTAGAGAGTCTGCAACAAGTACTGATGGACAGGAGAATCTGGCACTCAGATACCGCGGTGATGGATGGGCAGTACAAAACCCAGAGACAGACTAAAGACAAAAAATTGTGTCTTCTGTTGGGAAGGCTAGTCTTTGATGGAAGGTCAAGAAGAGCCAAGGACGGGAAAGCCAGAGATCCCTGCTGAAGTGTATGGCTTTCCAGACATCTAAGCCTAGGGCATTCAGGCCAGCTGGGGGACTGATGGCTGAAAATTGCTCTGGGGCAAACAATGGCAGATGCCCTGTCTTGGTTAGCTGTGGTGTGGAATGAGGGACCATCTGTGGATACTCTCATTGCTGCCTTCCTTGGTGTAACTGGTCTGCAGAAGAAGAGCTCAGGAGGTATTGCCATATCATTAATTCTGGGATTAGTTGATGGGAAAGTCCATGTTCAGGAGGGAGAAAACCCACTCTGGTTTAATTTTATATGCTTAATACCTCGCTCCCTGCCCCCTCCACACACACATACACAATGTCAACATGGAAACTTGCAGACATTCAGGTTAAGGCTCTACTTTCAGCAGTCCCCAAACCTGATGGTGTAAAGCTGCACCATACAAACATTCTCCGTGCTCTGGAAGCCCTTCCCCAGAACACAGAGAACCAGCTGCATGGATACTCCTTTCTCCTTCTGCCTTCTGTACGGCCCATTATCAGAGAGCAGGCTCTGTGGGCTGGGGTAATAGCAAACTCTGCCCTTCCCTGTGTTCTGGGGATGTGTGTATGGCCCAGCCAGTGACATTTGCATTACGATGCCGACCGCCTCAAACATCTGCTGTTGCTGCCGTACTTGGGTTCCACTGAGCAGCTGAGAAGGTGCCATGTCAGACAGGGCTTGGTCTCAGGCTCTGGTGGTTCTTTGACTGTATGGTTCAGCCCTCCTGCTACGTGCAGCCTCCTCTGGGTCTGTGTGAATTCTTGCTCTTGATGCGCTTCGTTGGGACCCTGACACAGCACTGACTGTGGTGTTGAGGAGCCTTTCAAGTTTCTCTCTTCAGCTGCCTCGATTCCTGGAATCGGCTCAGGCCAGGCAGCAGCTTGAAAAAACAGTAACCAGAAAAGTAAACACCCTTCCACTTGATGTGTTCCTATAAACGTTGCTGCAAAGGGAAAACCAGAGCAGTGCAGAAGAGCTGAGACATCCTGTGTGGTGAAGAGGTGCTGGCAGCTGAGTCAAACTCACAGAACTCAGCTAACTCAGAAAAACCCACCCATCCCTACACACTGCTCCAGAGGCAGCTTCATCCATATGCTATTATCATGGGAAGGGGAGGGAGAGGTAGGGGGCAGCATGACAGTGCCTGTCCAAAGTAGCATACCAACTAGGATTTCCCTGCAGGTCTGTGATCTCACATGTTGCCTATGGTAACAACATGTTGCTGCTCCTTATTGCTGAGTAACAGTCTCTGACCTCTGCTTGCTCTTTTGCCAGTTAGCTAGAGCTAGACATGCACACACGCACTCACCACACCACTAAACCAGTGACACTGTTCACAAAGCCGAGCAAAGAATTCCAGCCAATTGAAATGCCTATAGAGTTATGAATGAGTTGTCATTTCTCATTTTTCAGGGGTGGACGGGTATGTGGATTAAAACCAACTTTTTTTGTTTTTTTGTTAATAGAAATTCTGGAATCAGTTGCTCCCTGCTGAGACTAAAACCCTGCTACAGTATTCTCTTTCATAGAAAGCATGACCCCATAATGCTAATACAGAAGAGCCTCTTTCATACTGCCATGAAATGAATCTTAGAAATACCAGGCAGAGAGTTTTTACTATGACTGATATTAGAGGAGCACCTACAGTACCCTACAGAGACTGGGGCTCCATGCTCCATAGACACATACTGTGCCCAAAGCTCTTACATTCTAAATAGGCAAGACAAACAAATGGTGGGAGGGGAAACAAGGCAGTTGGGATATGTCTACTCTGCAGCTGGGAGCCAACTAGACAGACTAGTGCTAAAAATAGCAATGTGGACATTGCAGCACTGACTAGCCACCTGACCTCAGACCCAGGGGGACAGGTGGGTCTGAACACCAGTGGTTAGCCGGAGCCATCACTCTGGTTAACTATCCACTGCTGCTATTTGTAGCATAATAGCTTGAGCCTGTCTCCCCAGACTCGAAGGTTTGCTCCCCATAGCCCTAAGAAGTGAAGCTATTTGCCTGAGGTCATACAGCAGACTAGTGACAGAAACAGGACTAGAACCTAGGTCTCCAGAGAACCAGCCAGTTTAGCATGAAAACCACCTCTCAATGTAGAGTTAGAGTGTGTTTCCAAAGAGCACAGAAACTGAAGATTCATCTCCTCCCACCTCAAGGCATAAATATTGTAGCAAATCTGCAGACCTCGGTCTTCGCGACAGCCGCTCAGCGGCATATCACGAGCACTCAGAACTCCAGGGCAAGTGAGGCTAAGAACTCAGCCCTCCAGTTCCAAAAGGCTACAGCTTGAGCTAAAGACCACTTGTGTACACCACTCTTTGAAAATCTATAGCAAAGCCATGCTCTCTGGGAAGACCTCTCTAGAAAATATACCTATTAAAAGCTAACTTTCCATGCAGCAAAATCTGGATTTTCCCACCTCCCACTGTATCATGGGTTTTCCTGTGGGTTTTAAGACAGATGAGCTGGGAAAGAGAATAAAAGGTGCCTTTATAAAAGTGCTAGTGACAGGTTTGGGGCAGCTGCTGGGAAAGCACTCAGTTATAGCAGAAACATACTTGCATTCTCACCAGCACAGGAATATTACTGTGTTCAGGGGCAGTGAGCACTTGACAAGTTTCACAACCAATCTCTCTTTTCAATTGCTCAGACATTGCTCAGATTCCTTTGGGGCAGGAACTTTCCTGGCCTGGTCTTGGCCCAGAGGAGAATAGTTTGCGGGGGGAGATGGTTGGTTGTTTTGTTTTTAATGATGGAAACATGGTCTGTCAGTTTTGAGCTTGTGAAGATGTCTGAGAGCTTCTTGCACCAGTTAGTAGTAGTAAGATTAGTGATACCGTAACATCCAGGAGCTCCAATCATGGGCCAAGACCCTGCTGTGGTAGGTGCTGCACAAACACAGCACAAGCCCAGAGAACTGTCTCTGGCACCAGATGGGGAATCTTCCTGATGCTAATAATACCATGTGAGATTCCCCCAGTGCCCACCTTTGTGGTGACCCGGCATGAAGTACGTAGAAACCCAAGCTCCCTCCCTGGATTTAGGACTGTGCTGAGAATGAAGAGGGGCCCTCCCTCAGGCAGCTGCCTGTTCCCTTCCTACTCTTTCTCTGCCTGTCCTCAGCAGACAATTTCTGTTTCTATTTTCCCTCCACCTTCCAAAACCCTCAGATGTTTCCTTCATTTCCCCCCTCCTGCTCTTTCGGCCTCTCCTCATCCCCTCCCTGCTTCCCTCCAGAGTTTCTCTTGCTCCCTCTAATATTTTCTTCTTCCACGAACCCCCTTCAGTCCTTCCCATCTCTCTCCCTCTCACCTAGTTTCCCTCTTCTCCCCACTCTTCCATCTCTCCCAACCACTCCGGATGTCCCTTGCTCCCTGTCTTTCCTTTTCATCCCTTTCATGCCTCGCCCTCTTGAATAGTCTCTTGTTCCCTCACTTTTCCCTTTCTCCCCCACTCCCTCAGCAGTCTCTCTGCTCTCTCCCCTTAGCCCCACTTCCGCCTGCTTTTCACTATGGCCTTTGCACTTGTGTCCCCTGTGCAACGAAGAAGGAGCAAGTAGACTAAACAAGAGGCTTCTGCCAAATCATTGCAGAGCTCTTGATAAATTCAGCACTTCTGCTGCTCCTTGTTCGTCTGGCAGCATGGCAGGCAGCCCAGCATCCTGCCTCCCACTTGATGAGCTCACCAGGAGCTGTGGTAGTTTATTCTAAGAAATCAGCTAACATACAGTACTCAGTAGAGGCACCCCTCCCCTGGGAGCATCAGCAGAATTAAGATGTTCAAGTGAGCTGTCTTGGGGATTACACAATCTTATCACCTCCTGCAAGGCCTTGGAGAACAAGGCTAGCACTGCATGCACTGAGTCACACTTCCCCCTGAAACAGTTCAAGTTCCTTGACTCACATCCTCTCACAGGAGCGCTGCTTTCTTACATCTCTGTAGCCAGATGCCCCAGTGCAAGCACAACAGAGACAGAGAAGTAAAGGCTCCTATTTGTCCCCATTGATTTTAAGTCGAGAACCAGTCCCCCAGGAGCCAGTACACAACAGACCCGTTCATTGATCTCATGTTGTGGAAGGCAATAAAGATTGTTGGTCAGCCTATGGGAACTAACACGAGTTAGCTGAAAATTTTCTGCTATGCTTTTTACTAGGAAATAGCCCTTTACACACCCCAAAATGATAATGCACACAAAGGCACAGACTTTAGGACAGGAAGTTTATTAACAGAGTCATCATCCTGCATAATCTGGATATAGCATGATGAGTGGAACTGGAGAAAGAGGGTCAGGTTCCACGAGGGACTGCATTTGGTGTGATACCAGGGGCTCAGGCACGCAAACTGAGCCAGGCTCTTGCCAGACACACACACACCTCTCAGCAGGTACACCTCTACCCTGATATAAAGCGACCCGATATAACACGAATTCGGATATAACGTGGTAAAGCAGCGCTCTGGGGGTGCGGGTCTGCGCGCTCCGGTGGATCAAAGCAAGTTCGATATAACACAGTTTCACCTATAATGCGGTAAGATTTTTTGGCTCCCAAGAACAGCATTATATCGGGATAGAGGTGTAATAATGGCTTCTATGTATGGTCAGCAAAGAGCGCCTTCCTACACCGCTGTCTCTGTTGACACAGCATGTGCAAGTACCTAGCATTGACACAGTGAGTGGGGCAGTGTCTGTTGGAGTTGCTGTTGCTCTTTGGTATTTTTCTTAAAGCCCCAGCTCCTGGACTCATGTGATTAGGTGAGAATCTCAGCTTTCATTTTTATTATATATACTATATTATATATATATATATAAAGATATTTCAAGCTGTTATGATTGCAGAGAAAAGCATGTAGGCATGGCTGTGTGATGGCTTTGTATTGCAGGAAGAACCTGGGTGGGGCCTACACATGTTGTTTACACTGGCAGTTTTGTGGAATCTCCCACCAGTGAAAACACTAGTATAGGCAGGCCCCTGGTGTTTTTGCCATCATGTTATCCAGACCTACTTTGAGAAGCCTGGCAAATTCAGACTGGAAATAAGGCACACATTTTTAACAATTAGCGTAATTAACCATTGGAACAATTTACAAGGTTCGTGGTGGATTCTTCATCACTAACAATTTTTAAAACGAGACTGGATGTTTTTCTAAAAGATTTGCTCTAGGAGTTATTGTGAGGAAGTTCTACAGCCTGTGCGATACAGGACATCAGACTAGATGAGCACAATCATCCCTCCTTGCCTTGGAATATGATAAAATCTCCTAAAACCTGTCTGCATAGCACACTGCATAGCACTATTGCTATCAGAGCACAGGCTGTAGCAGGAGATTTCCCAACAATTGTCACTATAGACACAGCCCAGGTGTTCTTGTAAATTTTGCATCATGAAGCCAGGGCTCAGGGTAGTTCAGTTCTTCCTGTCTCAGAATTCATTATAAGAGAGTTGGCAAAATGGACTGTCCTTTCTGATGTGTTGAAGTCTAACTTAACAGAGCAGAAGGGAGTACATTCAGTACTTATCTGAGAACATTGGAAGGATCTCAAGGAAAGAGCTGGAGAATGAACAACATGCCCGGCTGCTTCTTTTGTGAGTTTGCTTGTATTTTGGCTGAAGAACATGAGCAGGTAGTAGCATTATATTCAGAATCTTCATTGATTACTTTTTTTTCCCCCAGCCTCAGAAGAGCATGTTCTTGAGTAAAGATTTCCTCACACTGCCCAGGTAATAAGTAGTGACCTGGTTTAGTTTTCCAGGAAGTTCAGCTTTCTCTATGTAAGTGTGGTGACCAAGCTGTGAGTTTAAGTACTGGCAGTCCTATTCTCACTTGCAGATTACATGTTACTGGGAATCGGAGTAGACTTTGGCCTAGGGTGAGGTTATGGTGTTCTGCCACTCTGGCAGCAGAGATGATAGAGGAAAGGGCTATTTGCCAGCCAGCAGGAGTGTGTTCTTCTCTGACTCGGTAGCTGCTAATAGCTCAAAAACTCCACTAGCCAGTGGTGATGACCCTGTGTCTCAGTATGGAGATAATTGTCCTGCATTCCATCCAGTTACAGTTTTACAAAGTAAGCAGGGCCTTCACGGAAGTGTTCAAACAAAAGTAGCCCTGCCCTTGGGAGTCATTCTCTATGAAGCTGTATATTAATTTCAGATTCCTAAGAAGGGTAAAGTCACCCCCAACTTCTGTCTTATATACTCCTATATTTGGAGAATGGAACCCAGAGCCTTGTATCCCACTGCAAGAGTAGAAGAGTCATTGTGGTACACCTGAGAGTGGAGCATTCCAAATGTAGGCAGATTCTAATTCCAACAGCCAGTGACTGTAGGCGTCTCAAACTGGGAGAGCTCTCAACAGCTAGTTATCCTGTCAATCCCTACATGCGTATGTGACGCTGTCATTGCACTTCATTCTGATTCCTTTGTGAGCCTTGGGCATTTAAAGGCAAAAGTTAGAAGTTGCAATTTATTTGATTCCAGCTTGTAATGTGTGTCTATAGCCTTATTCTGCCTGCACTAACCTAAACTTAAAGGGCCAGATCCTGGGCCCCCTCCCAAGTGCCCTAGTTAAGGCAGAAACTGAGGCTATTCCGAGTTGGCATAGCCAGCCCAGCCCATTCCCCTATCTCCCCTAACGTAAGAAACATTCCAGGGGAGGTGAGTATGGGAACAGCAAGACGGGAAAGAGTGAAGCACAATGTGCTCAGTTTTGATCCTGTGTGGCACAGCAGTCCTGCTGAGTTTAGTCTCCTAAACCAGTTTGGCCTCTGGCTGCATCAGGTTGAAGGAGTTGGAAAGGTGTCATAATACCACCTAATCTCCTCCCTCCTGCACTTCTCCAGTATCACTGAGTGTTACACTGGCACACCTGGAGATCCATCCCCAAATGCAACATTGTCTCTGCAGGTGGGCAGGGTTTTTTCTCTCCTAGTATCCCTGACATAGCAATAGGTTTATGCTGTATGTCACACGCCAGGAAAGAGAGACTGTTCCTGCCCTGCAGATCTTGCCATCTAAATAATTCAAGACAAATGAACACTAGATAAGATACAGGGCAAGAATACAGGAGGGGGTGGTAAGGGGATGATTAAAGTTGCAAAGAGCAGGTGGGAGATCATTTATACAGGTGGAGAGACACTTCGAATTTTCAATTGGAAATCTTGAAATTCTTGGGGTGGGAAGGAGACTTTTCTCCCAAGCACTGGGATGTGTTTGGAAATACAATCCAAATTAGAGTTTGCTGCACAGCTGTCTCTGTGCCTCAGCCCGACAAGCCAGCAGAAGGGAAAGACTGTTCAAGCGAACAAAAGGCAGCTTTGACGTCAACGCCGGGGAGTGTTGCCCTGACAATGGAAGGTGGAGCAGGGGAAGGAATCTGCAGTTAATAGGCTCTGGACTGGAGTGTACTTTGGCAGAAGGACAGCAATTGTCCCTAGTTTCTAGGACTAATAGATTATTTCTGTGTTACTTGGTGGGGATAGCTCAGTGGTTTGAGCATTGGCCTGCTAAACCCAGGGTTGTAAGCTCAATCCTTGAGGGGGGCCACTTAGGGATCTGGGGCAAAATCAGTACTTGGTCCTGCTAGTGAAGGCAGGGGGCTGGACTCAATGACCTTGCAAGGTCCCTTCCACTTCTAGGAGATAGGATATCTCCTATAATTATTATTTATAATTTTCCCTGGCTCAAGTTATGTGAGTCAGGTTTCAATTCACCTGCCCCCACAATAAAGTCAGTAGTCCTGGCAAGCTCTAACCTCGGGTTTCTCAACCTGTAGGTCGGGACCCAAAATTGGGTTGCTAGAATGTTTCAAAGGGTGGTGTGGCAGCTCCTGTGACTCCTGTCCCACAGGGCTGGCTGGGCTTGCCTTCTTGCTCCAGGCACTGCAACCTCTGGGGTCTCAGCGCCACAGAGGTTTAGCCCAGACATCATGATGACAAGAGTCCGGGTAGGCCAAATTTGAGTGAATGGCACTGCAACCCCATGAGCCAGGTCAAAACTCCACTCTGACAAATCTGGTCCAGTCTGAGGGTGGGACCAAACCTGAGCAGTGCTGCAACCCTGGAGGTTGCAATGCTCAGAGTGGAGATCCAAGCCCAGCCAGCCCCACGGCACAGGAGCTGCCACTGTGGGGGGAGTGCTGGGCAGGGCCCAACCCTCTCGGGAGACAGGACCTGACTGAAACCACCCCAGAGCCTCCACCCCCAGACTATTTACTGGTCATGACAGGCCATAAACATAGACAAATGGGTCCTAAGCCCAAAAAGGTTGAGAACCACTGCTTTGTATTTCCAAACTCCCAGTGGTACGCATACCCCTGGGGGTACGCAGAGGTCTTCCAGGGGGTACATCAACTCATCTAGATATTTGTCTAGTTTTACAACAGGCTACATAAAAAGCCCTAGCGAAGTCAGTACAAACTAAAATTTCATACAGACAATGACTTGTTTATACTACTTTATATACTATACACTGAAATGTAAATATAATATTTATGTTCCAATTGATTTATTTTATAATTATATGGTAAAAATGGAAAGTCAGCAATTTTTCAGTAATAGCGTGCTGTGACACTTGTATTTTTATGCCTGATTTTGTAAGCAAGTAGTTTTTAAGGGAGGTGAAACTTGGGGAATACACCAGACAAATCAGACTCCTGAAAGGGGTACAGTAATCTGGAAAGGTTGAGAACCACTGCTCTAACCCACATCACGTACCACAGCTCTCTGCTGGATAGAATCAGAACTGTTCAGTTGCGTGTATGTTGTCCCTGTACTGCTAACAGCTAAAGGAGATTCTCTCTTAATTCAAATGGCAGTGCCCTGTGGACAAGAGTTCTGTCCTTGCAAAGTTCCGAATGGCCACTGTGTAACACAGTGACAACCCTGAAGTTCTGGGAAGCTGTGGATTTGTTACAGTACATGTACTGCTTTACATTAAAATGCAGTTGAAGAGTCCCTGCCACTCTCAGGCAAACTTTAAAATTACTAAGGCTGGACCAAACCCCCATGAAGCTGGAGTGTAGTTTGTTTCGTACTTTCCTTTCCCATCTCTGCACAGATCCCTGAGTATCAGTGAATACTGGTTCCCTGTCCGGTCTCCCTGGACAAGAAACCCTGAATCAGAACACTTTGGAAAATCTGAATCTGAACTCCATGGTTCAGGCCCACTGCACTTTAGAATCTGCCCACCGTATGGCAAAGGCACCTTAATATGCAATTCTGCATTGCTGCATGGAAGCCAGGATATTTAAGGTTAAACCCAGAGTCTGTTGTTCACTCACTGCTACCCTGTCCTCAATTCACTTTGCTGATTCTAAGTATAGAATAAAGATAGTATGCAGACCCTCCTCACATGTTTACCCAGTCCAGTGCTGTATATAGGTAAAGGGGAGCAAGCTAAGGTTGTTCTTCCCTGGGAATTTCCTGCCTTTTGATTTTGGGCCAGGAGGAAAAACAAGTGCATTTTTCATTTATTTACTTAATGTTTGCCCTTAAATAGCTGATATGACACGGACAAAAAAATCCATAAAATTGCCGTCGGCATTATTGAAAGGAAGTGTCCCCTAACCATAGATGAACTTGCCTGTCTATTTGAATAATTAGAGAACTCCCAGTGGTGGCTCTGATTGGCCAATGTCATGGACTCAGCAATATTTGTTGAGGTAAAAATAATTTTTTTTTTTTGCATTCTAAGGATAGATATTCAAAGTACCCAGTGGGGACGCACTGCTAGCTGTACTGTGAGGATGTAAAATGTTCCTAACCTATGTTCTAGCACAGAGCAAAACCGAGCAGTTACATTGGACAAATGGCTGCACCATTTTTAATGAAACATACATACTGGATTAATGCTGGTGATATATTTGACAAGATAAATGTTCTGGGCCGAGCACTGCCATTGGCTGAATTTATGTATTGAAATTAGTAGAAGTAGGTATTAGTTTGGCCCACTCTCCCTAGTATTCTTGGAATGGTGCTGAATATACTGTCCTGTCATGTATTCTATTTTGTAGTCTGATCTTGAGTTTCCCTTGCCATGAGAACTCACCAGTTCCATCCTGTTTGACTGTTACTGCTTTTTAGATTAGTAATGTGAGATTACTATTTTAGTCCATATAGGACCAAAGAGGCAGTGGAACCTTCATCAGTGAGAACATTGTGACTGACTCTGGAAAGGCTTACTCTGTGAATTAAGGGTAGGTCTCTCAGCCATTCTTAATTGCTATAACACATTATAAGGGAAAATCTTTTCAAAATACCTTTTTTAAATGAAATTAGAAATTTGGTTGATAAAAGATAATGGTGTTGATGTAATACACTTAGACTTCTGTAAAGCATTAGACTTCATAGTGCATGACATCTTGATTAAAAAGCTAGAAAGATATAAAATAAACATGGCAGAAAATTGATTAAAAGCTGGCTAACTGATCTCAAAATATAACTGTAAATGGAGACTCATCAAATAAATGTGTTTCTAGTGGGGTCCCACAGGGATAGGTTCTTGATCCTATGCTATTTAACATTTTTATCGATGATCTGGAAGAAAACATAAAATCATCATTGATGAAGTTTGCAGATTACACAAAAATTGGGGGAGTGGTAAATAAGAAAGAGGACAGGCCACTGATACAGAGCGATCTGGATCACTTGATTAACTGGGTGCAGACAAACAATATGCATTTGAATACAGCTAAATGTGAAGTCATACATCTAGGAACAAAGAATGCAGGCCACACTTACAGGATGGGATGTGGGGGGTGGAATTATTCTGGGAAGTAGTGACTCTGAAAAAGATTTGGGAATCATGGGGGATAATCAGTTAAACATGAGCTCCCAGTGTAATGCTGTGGTCAAAAGGGTTAATGCAATCCTAGATGCGTAAACGGGGGAATCTTGAGTAGGAATAGTAGAGAGGTTCTTTTACCTCTGTTTTTGGCACTGGTTGGAATGCTGTTGGAATACTGTGTCCAGTTCTGGTGTCCACAATTCAAAAAAGATACTGACAAATTGGAGAGGGTTCAGAGAAGAGCCATGGGAAATGATTAAAGGATTGGAAAAGATGTCTTAAAACTAATGATAAACTCAAGGAGCGCAATCTGTTTATCTTAACAAACAGAAGCATATAAGGGGTGACTTGATCTCAATCTACAAGTGCCTACTTGGGGAACAAATATTTGCTGTTGGGCTATTTAATTTAGTAGACAAAGATATAACAAGATCCAATGACTGGAAGTTGAAGCTAGATAAATTTGGACCAGAAATAAAGTGCATATATTAACAGATTAACCATTGGTACAATTTACCAAGGGTTGTGGTGGATTCTCCATCACTGGCAATTTTTAAATCAGAATTGGATGGTCTTCTAAAAGATCTGCTCTAGTTCAAACAGGAGGTAATTCAGGGAATTTTTATGGCCCATATTATGCAGGGGGACAGACTAGAATAGATGATCACACTGGTTACTTCTGGCCTTAGAATCTATAACTACATTCCAGGAGTCATAATCCACAAGCCCTTGCTCTCAGCAGCAGACAACACCATCTCTAGATAGAGATCTACACACACAGCACTGTGCATGGTAGCAGCACTGCTCATATCGCTATAATTAAGCATTTTCTCACTAGCTTTTATCTAACTTCCCTAACCTTAAAGGATCATAGTAGTTCTCTACTGCTGCCTTCACATGAACATGTATACCACCAATGAGAAATGCTGAAAATAGGTTCTGTCTTTTAATAGTTTTAGTGGAGCATGAGCCACGGTGCTACCTACACCCATATGGGCCATAAGGAACAGGTGGCATATTTAGGGACCTATAACCCCTTTAGAGCCAAATGCCTCCCTTAAAAATATTGGACCTGTTTCTACTCTCACTTGCATTGGCTGTATTTTAAAGAATCCTTATTGCGGTTGCAGGAACAAACCATCTCGATGTGTAGAAAGAATAGTAAATATGGCAGGCGACCAGCTTGGCTAAACAGTGAAATCCTTGCTGATCTTAAACGCAAAAAAGAAGCTTACAAGAAGTGGAAGATTGGACAAATGACCAGGGAGGAGTATAAAAATATTGCTCAGGCATGCAGGAGTGAAATCAGGAAGGCCAAATCACACTTGGAGTTGCAGCTAGCAAGAGATGTTAAGAGTAACAAGAAGGGTTTCTTCAGGTATGTTAGCAACAAGAAGAAAGTCAAGGAAAGTGTGGGCACCTTACTGAATGAGGGAGGCAACCTAGTGACCGAGGATGTGGAAAAAGCTAATGTACTCAATGCTTTTTTTGCCTCTGTCTTCATGAACAAGGTCAGCTCCCAGACTGCTGCACTGGGAGAAGGTGGGGAGAAGGTGACCAGCCCTCTGTGACAGTATGACAGTATGGGGAGAAGGTGACAGTATGGGGAGAAGGTGACCAGCCCTCTGTGGAGAAAGAAGTGGTTCGGGACTATTTAGAAAAACTGGACGTGCACAAGTCCATGGGGCCAGATGCGCTGCATCCGAGGGTGCTAAAGGAGTTGGCGGATGAGATTGCAGAGCCATTAGCCATTATTTTTGAAAACTCATGGCGATCGGGGGAGGTCCCGGATGACTGGAAAAAGGCTAATGTAGTGCCCATCTTTAAAAAAGGGAAGAAGGAGGATCTGGGGAACTACAGGCCAGTCAGCCTCACCTCAGTCCCTGGAAAAATCATGGAGCAGGTCCTCAAGGAATCAATTATGAAACACTTAGAGGAGAGGAAAGTGATCAGGAACAGTCAGCATGGATTCACCAAGGGGAAGTCGTGCCTGACTAACCTAATTGCCTTCTATGATGAGATAACTGGCTCTGTGGATGAGGGGAAAGCAGTGGATGTGTTATTCCTTGACTTTAGCAAAGCTTTTGATACTGTCTCCCACAGTATTCTTGCCGGCAAGTTAAAGAAGTATGGGCTGGATGAATGGACTGTAAGGTGGATAGAAAGCTGGCTAGATCGTCGGGCTCAACGGGTAGTGATCAATGGCTCCATGTCTAGTTGGCAGCCGGTTTCAAGCGGAGTGCCCCAAGGGTCGGTCCTGAGGCCGGTTTTGTTTAATATCTTTATTAATGATCTGGAGGATGGTGTGGACTGCACTCTCAGCAAGTTTGCAGATGACACTAAACTGGGAGGCATGGTAGATACACTAGAGGGTAGGGATCGGATACAGAGGGACCTAGACAAATTAGAGGATTGGGCCAAAAAAAACCTGATGAGGTTCAACAAGGACAAGTGCAGAGTCCTGCACTTAGGACGGAAGAATCCCATACACTGCTACAGACTAGGGACCGAATGGCTAGGTAGCAGTTCTGCAGAAAAGGACCTAGGGGTCACAGTGGACGAGAAGCTGGATATGAGTCAACAGTGTGCTCTTGTTGCCAAGAAGGCTAATGGCATTTTGGGCTGTATAAGTAGGGACATTGCCAGCAGATCGAGGAACGTGATCGTTCCCCTTTATTCGACATTGGTGAGGCCTCATCTGGAGTACTGTGTCCAGTTTTGGGCCCCACACTACAAGAAGGATGTGGAAAAATTGGAAAGAGTCCAGCGGAGGGCAACAAAAATGATTAGGGGTCTGGAGCACATGACTTATGAGGAGAGGCTGAGGGAACTGGGATTGTTTAGTCTCCAGAAGAGAAGAATGAGGGGGGATTTGATAGCTGCTTTCAACTACCTGAGGGGGGGTTCCAGAGAGGATGGAGCTCAGCTGTTCTCAGTGGTGGCAGATGACAGAACAAGGAGCAATGGTCTCAAGTTGCAGTGGGGGAGGTCTAGTTTGGATATTAGGAAACACTATTTCACTAGGAGGGTGGTGAAGCACTGGAATGCGTTACCTAGGGAGGTGTTGGAGTCTCCTTCCTTGGAGGTTTTAAGGCCCGGCTTGATAAAGCCCTGGCTGGGATGATTTAGTTGGGAATTGGTCCTGCTTTGAGCAGGGGGCTGGACTAGATGACCTCCTGAGGTCCCTTCCAACCCTGATATTCTATGATTCTATGATTCTACACCATTGTCTTCAGTGGAGTCACTCCACATTCACTCTGGTGGGATCAGAATCAGGCCTTCTTTGTTTAGGGGCACCTTCTCCTCTTGCCCCAAGGGAAAGGGTTCTGGTGCCAGTGTCAGGGCTGAATTTAAGGTAAGTTTATGGAGTGTACATATTTTAAAAGCATGGGCCAATCAGGCTCTTGACTGGGAGTTCTACAACTCTTCAAGTAGATTGGAATGCTAAACTGTATAGTACTATTCGGCCACTGGATAGTGCTGTGTGTAAAATACCTTATTTAAACTAACCTCAGCCACACCTAGCAGAGCACTAAAGAATCTTATGATAAACACATCTGATGCATATCTCCCTCAGAAGTAAGCTCTGTAGCCAGTCTGTATCTGATACAAGAGCATGGCATGGTGTCAGAAGTAAACTAAGAAGGAAAACAGCAACAAAGGTTGCAAACAGGAGAAACAAAGCAACAAAGGTTGCCGGATCTCATCAGCATGCCATTCTTCAATGACCCAGAGAATTTCAGCATTGACAAACTTTCTCAATGGACATACTGGAAGCAATATTTCAAGGTTTCACATTGCAAATAAGCTCCACAAAGAAACTGGAAATATATGGCTGTATTCTTTAATTTATGCTATGCAGAAGCAGGCAGTGCATATCTTTGAATTCTTTGACTTTACAGAAGACAGTCACAAAGATGACTTTGAAAGGGTTTTGGTTGTGTTTGATGCATGCTTTATACCTCAGAGAAATTTAGTTTGTGAAAAAGCATGTTTTCACCAGAGAATTCAAGAACCAGGGGAAATATTGAATGTTTATAAGAGCTCTGCATACATTGGCTGAAAACTGTGATTTTTGGGAATGCAAATTATGAAAATATAAGAGACAGGCTAGTTATTGGGTTAACATATAAAAATCTTTCACAGCAGTTACAATTGAAGTCAGACTTAATCCTAGCCACAGATGTACAGAAAGAAAAGCAGTCTGAATTAGTCAAACAACAGAACAAAAGGCAGGAGCAACTTGAAAAACCTGAAACTAGCTTAGATGCTATAAACAGATATTTGAGTGTTAAAAGACATTATCATAAAATCCCTGAGGCAAGAAGAGAGAATGCCCAGACTAATAGGGACAAATTTCAGCCTACGTGCACAAGGTATGGAAGAAGTCATGCCCCCAGAGATGATGCCTGTTCAGCCAGAGACACACAGTGTAATAAATGAATGAAATATGGACATTTTTCAGCTGTTTGCTGCACTGAAGCAGTCGGAAGTTGACTCATATTACAGACAATCAAGAGCCATTTTTTCTGCGATCTGTTACTTGCAATGACACAGAGCCTGCCTGGAGAGTGAAACTGAATACTCATGGCAAGATTATTGACTTTAAAATTGGCTCAGGAGCAAATTTAACAGTCATCTCGAACGGGACTTACAATAATCATCAACCCCTCCTAGAGCTGAAGTCACCTAACACAGCTCTGACTAGCCCTGGACGTATCCTGAACTGTGTGGGCCAGTTCATCACAGAAACAACTTGCAAAAGCTATGCGTTCAGAGTGTACATGATCAAAGGATCAAAGGATCTTTGAAAACTCATGGCGATCGGGGGAGGTCCCAGATGACTGGAAAAAGGCTAATGTAGTGCCCATCTTTAAAAAAGGGAAGGAGGAGGATCCGGGGAACTACAGGCCAGTCAGCCTCACCTCAGTCCCTGGAAAAATCATGGAGCAGGTCCTCAAGGAATCAATTTTGAAGCACTTCAAGGAGAGGAAAGTGATCATGAACAGTCAGCATGGATTCACCAAGGGCAAGTCATGCCTGACTAACCTAATTGCCTTCTATGATGAGATAACTGGCTCTGTGGATGAGGGGAAAGCAGTGGACGTGTTATTCCTTGACTTTAGCAAAGCTTTCGATACGGTCTCCCACAGTATTCTTGTCAGCAAGTTAAAGAAGTATGGGCTGGAGGAATGGACTATAAGGTGGATAGAAAGCTGGCTAGATCATTGGGCTCAACGGGTAGTGATCAATGGCTCCATGTCTAGTTGGCAGCTGGTATCAAGCGGAGTGCCCCAAGGGTCAGTTCTGGGGTCGGTTTTGTTCAGTATTTTCATTAATGATCTGGAGGATGGTGTGGATTGCACCCTCAGCAAGTTTGCAGATGACACTAAACTGGGAGGAATGGTAGATATGCTGGAGGGTAGAGATAGGATACAGAGGGACCTAGACAAATTAGAGGATTGGGCAAGAAATCTGATAAGGTTCAACAAGGTGCACAGAGTCCTGCACTTAGGACGGAAGAATCCCATGCACTGCTACAGACTAGGGACCGAGTGGCTAGGCAGCAGTTCAGCAGAGAAGGACCTAGGGGTTACAGTGGACGAGAAGCTGGATATGAGTCAACAGTGTGCCCTTGTTGCCAAGAAGGCTAATAGCATTTAGGGCTGTAGAAGTAGGAGCATTGCCAGCAGATCAAGGGACATGATCATTCTCCTCTATTCGGCATTGGTGAGGCCTCATCTGGAGTACTGTGTCCAGTTATGGGTCCCACACGACAAGAAGGATGTGGAAAAATTGGAAAGAGTCCAGCAGAGGCAACAAAAATTATTAGGGGGTTTATGAGGAGAGGCTGAGGGAACTGGGATTATTTAGTCTGCAAAAGAGAAGAATGAGGGGGGATTTGATAGCTGCTTTCAGCTACCTGAAAGGGGGTTCCAAAGAGGATAGATCTAGACTGTTCTCAGCAGATGACAGAACAAGGAGTAATGGTCTCAAGTTGCAGGGGGGGGAGGTTTCAGTTGGATATTAGGAAAAAATTAGGAAGGCGGTGAAGCACTGGAATGAGTTACCTAGGGAGGTGGTGGAATCTCCTTTCTTAGAGGTTTTTAAGGTAAAAAAAAAGCCCTGTCTGGGATGATTTAGTTGGGGATTGGTCCTGCTTTGAGCAGGAGGTTGGACTAGATCAGTGGTTCTCAAACTTTTGTACTGCTGACCCCTTTCAGATAGCAAGCCTCTGAGTGCAACCCCCCTTATAAATTAAAAACACTTTTTTATATATTTAACACCATTATAAATGCTGGTGGTGTTGTGGGGTTTGGGGTGGAGGCTGATAACTTACGACCCCCCATGTAATAACCTCGCAACCCCCTGAGGGGTCATGACCCCCAGTTTGAGAACCCCTGGACTAGATGACCTCCTCAGGTCCCTTCCAACCTTGATATTCTATAATTCTATGATTAAACCAACAGACTTCTCAGACACACTGTGGCAGCCATGATGGGCTTAGTGAGAAAGGTGGAAGAACTCAATGAAATATTCAGTGATATTGAACTTTTGAAAGGAGATCCAGTACAAATAACCTAAAGAGGCAATGCTGAACCATATAGTGTACATACACCTCACAGGATTTCAATCCCAGTACTTAATAAAGCAGAAAAACTGAGTTAAAGAGAATGGAATGGATTGGCATATTCGAGAAAATCTCTGCCAATAGCATAGAGTGCCACAATGGTACCAGTTATAAAGACAAATGGGAAAATACAAATCTGTGTGGCTCTTAAAAGACTTAATGAAGCAGTTTTGAGAGAAAGCTATATCCTCCCAACACTGGACGACTTCCTCCCCAAAGTGAAAGGAGCTACAGTATTCTCCAAGCTGGACACCTCAAGTGGATTCTGAGAAATTCCTTTAGCCAAAGAAATGCAGTCAGTTTAGTGCTTTATCACACCCTTTGGGAGAGTTTGCTTTCAAAGATCACCATTTGGGATTATCAGTGCACGTGACATTTTCCAAAGAATGAAGGCAGAACTGTTATCAGACGCAAATGGAGTTGTAGTTTTCATGGATGATATTTTGCTATATGGATCTTCGATGGAAAAGCATAACAAAACCATCAACACAGTCCTAAGACTAATCAGTCAGTGTGGACTGAAGCTAAACAAGGAAAAATGCATTTTCCACCTACCCCAAAGCGAGTTTTTGTGACAGACAATAAACAAAGATGGAATCAGTCCCAGCCCTGAAAAAGTAAAAGCAATTTGAGAATTGAATGCACCAACTATTGTACCAGAACTGAGACACATCCTGGGGATGGTAAATTACCTTGGTCAATACCCACAAGACCTTTCTACGGTGACAAAACCATTGAATGAATGGTTAAAGTCCAACACATCTTGGATGTGGGGGGCCAAATCAAGACATTGCCTTCAAAAGGGTAAGCGAAATTATCTCAGCAACTCCAGTTCTTAAGTATTATGTTGTGAACAAACCCACCATGGTCAGTGTAAGTGCAAGCAGCTATAGGCCATAGCAGGGGGTGTATTGTTGCAACAACATGTCTCTGAGTGGAAGCCAATTGCATTTTGCTTTCACATACTCAAAGAAGCAGAAAAACGATATGCACAGACTGAAAAGGAGTGCCTGGCAAGCGTATGGGCATACATTACAGATATCTGTGTGGATTGGATTCATTTATACCAGTGGTTCTCAAACTTTTGTACTTATGACCCCTTTCACATAGCAAGCCTCTGAGTGCGACCCCCCTTATAAATTAAAAACACTTTTAAATATATTTAACACCATTAAAAATGCTGGAGGCAAAGCAGGGTTTGGGGTGGAGGCTGACAGCTCACGACCCCCCATGTAATAACTTCACGACCCCCTGAGAGGTCCTGACCCCCAGTTTGAGAATCCCTGGTTTATACTGATGATAGACTACTAACCGCTTTTAACTCTCAACAATGGAAAAGATTTGAATCAAGCACCACTGAGATGATATCTATTGTTTGGGTTAATGTGATTTAACCCTTTTGCTAAATATGATCCTGGGAAAAATCTGGTAGTAGCAGACACTCTGTCATGGAGCCCAGCATCACACTCATCTACCTGTGAGCTTGAAGATGACGTAAAGGCTTACGTGGATGCTCTGGATGCATACAGACCAGTGTCAGAAAAGAGACTACACCAGCTATAGAAAACAACCTTGACAGACACGCTACTTCAGGAAGTTCTAAGTTACATTAGAGCCAGCTGGCCCAACTATCTAAAGGACAATGAGGAAGTGACAAGAGACTGCTTTGCAATGCGTGGACAATTAAGTGAATCAAAATGGACTTACAATTAAAGGCAATTGCATCTTAATTCCAAACAAAATGAGAGGAGAAATCCTAAACCTCATCCATGAAGGACATCAAGGATTAACTAAATGCTGCTAATGGACCAACTAGTTAGTGTAGTAGCTAGGAACCAGCAAAAACATAAAGAATAAAGTATCTGTATGTGAACACTGCAGAACTAACAGACCAACACAACACAAAGAAACTTTAATAACAACACCTCTACCAGAGAGATGTTTAAAGAGACTAGCTGCAGATTTATGCAAATTCAGAGATCATCATTACCTGGTCGTCGTGGACTATTTTTCCAGGTATATAGAAATAATGTGCTTGAAAGACATAACATGTCACAGTATTACCGAGAAACTGAAGTACGCTTCATTATTCCATAACAGCTAGTGATGGGCAATGGACCACAATTCATTGCAGCAGAATTTGTCCTTCCAAACAAAATAGATTTTGATCATATTACTAACAGCCCACATTATCCACAAGCAAATGGAGGGGCTGAGAGAGCTATACAGACAGCCAAGAAAATCCTACAACAGGAAAATCCATTCCTTGCTCTTCTGAGTTACAGATCAACACCAATAGCAGCTACTGGACATAACCCAGCACAACTCCTGATGGGAAGACAACTCAGAACTACTGTTCCAACTTTGGAAAAGAATCCAGCTCCAAAGTGGCCAGACACGAAGAGAGTTGCCAAATTGGATAAAAAGGCTTAAAGAGCTTAGGAACGCTTTTGCAACAGATTTCATTCAGTTAGAGAACTGCCGGGTGTAGAACCTAGTGACTGTGTTCATGTCAAATTGGGTGGAGAAAAGGTGTGGACAACTCCAGCTGTCGTAAAGAAAAAGAATTCAGTGCCCAATTCATATGTGATTGATGGTGGAGAGTTAAACAGAAACCATTGACATCTACAGTTTGTTCCTCAGAGAGAACAATGAACAGAGCAAACTCTACAGATGGTGGATGGAGAACAGAAGAAGAAGACTCAAGGATTCGGGACCAACCACAGCCAGTCATTGCAACTAATGGACAGCCAGATGGCTAAGTGGTTGTGTGTTTGGGCTGTGTAATTGGAAAACAAGTACAATTCAGAGACACAGTGTGATAGTGTAAATATTGTAAATGGTAGGAATGTAGAACTTAAATGGAGAGATGTAATGGAATGTGAAACTGTATTGTACTGTTCAGCCACTAGGTGGCACTGTGTGTAAAATACCTCATTTAAGCTAACCTCAGCCATACCTGGCAGAGCATTAAAGGATCTTATGATGAACACGCCTGGTATTTATCTTCCGTAGAAGTAACAGCTCTGTAGTCAGTCTGTGTCTGATACAGGAGCATGACAGGGGAGGGGACTGGATTTCTCTTGGGTTCTTGAAGCAAGCCTTTAACTCGTGTTCTGACATGCACTTTGGGCTGTGCATGTTCCAAGCCTAATTCAGAGCTTTGCACAACCCTGTCCCCCATCTTACTTCTGCCTGGTTTTCATTTGGATGGCGTCATCCAAGTGGTTGTTTTTTTGTGTATGTCACGCTACACAGAAGCCAGGTCCTGAGAAAAAGCAAAGAGCTGCTTTTTTTTTTCAAATTAGTTTCCTCTTAAAAATCTCCTCACCCTGCTGTGTGATTGGGCGGCTGGCAGAGGAGTGACTCGGCTCTTGTCTTGTCTGATTTCCTGGAAGATTCCAGCTATTGGCTAAAATGACTACGGGGAGAAGAGGGGAGGGACAGGTTGTTCTGCAGAAAGCTGATGGCATAGCGAGGGCTGACTGATAGGACATATTTCTTAGAGCTCATTACCTTATATTGCCACAGTCTGATGGAGAAAGGGGAAAAAATGCTGCATACAGGCTGTGCTAGGTCATTCATCATCACACTGTTAGAGTCCCCTACAGCCTCCCCAAATAGGCACTAGCTCAGGGCTTCCAAGTCTCATTTGAGAATCTATACCAGAGGATCCTCACAGAGGAGACACTCCAGTCTGGCTCTTAAAGGCATCAGCTCTGGGCATCTTTCAACACTGAAGTCACGGACCTATTACCCCTCTGCCTCCCATTCCATTTTCACTATGTTTTCTCTGCTCCACATATTTTATTATTGTCTTTTGAACCCTTTCCCCCATTGATGTGACTCAGACCATATTGCCATCAAGGAAGGGGGGAAATCCAGATGTTTTGGCAGCTGGATAGGGTACATTTGGGGCTTTTGGCACCTGGGACGTAGTTTGGGATTGTGAGATGAACACATGAGCTGGTTGTTTAAACCATCAGCAGTGAGATATTTACCACTGGCATTTACATTGTCATCTTTAAGTTTCAGTGTGAACACTGCAGTTTACAACACTGTTGTTTCAGGCTCTCTGCAGACTCAGACAAACAGCATTGCATCAGATTATGCTTAGCTCATGGTTTTTGAGATTTTCTTCTCAGCCATAGGGGCTAGTAGCACTTTTGTTTTAATAAATGCTTAAATCTGGGCGCATAGTTCTGTTGGAAGGGGTGGATTGGGTGGCAAATTCTGTGGCTGCAGGATCGTGGTACACACAGGCCTTGAATAGAATCAGGAGAGGATGAAGACTAAGCTGTGAGAGGGAAACAGAATCTCTGAGTGGTAGTAAAAGCAATCTTGGTGGCGAAAAACAGCTCCCTGACTCTCTGTAGCTGGCTGGACCAAGCATTGTGCTGTCCTGCCCTGTGGCCATACTGTGAAGGAGAAGAGAGCTCTACAGAAACATTTAGAAGTAAGCGAAATCAGCAAAAAGGGGAAAAGATACTTCTTTAAAGTTCAGACACTATCTTTCTGTAGGTCCATCTGATGTCAAGCAAATGGCTGTCTTGTTATTCAACTTAATTTAAAATGTATGAGTCATTTTCCACTGATGGGTGCATATGTGTTAAGGCCAGAAGAAAAGAGGGCTGGGGAAATAGAAGAAGGTGAAGGTCCCAGGGCAGAGGTAAGCAAGATGGGACGAGAATGAAACATGGGGCAATTGAGGAGGTATTGTACACATAGGGAGAGAATTGAGAGACAGGACTGGAAGGCTGCAAAGAATAAGAGGGAAGGAGATACTGCTTTCCAGAGAATGAGAAAATGGTACAGAGAGTGGTAAACAAAGAAAGAAAAAAGAAACAGTGAAAGGAGAGAATGAAAGTGGGAGAGGGATAGAAAAAACAGCCTTTGCCTAAAACATGTCAGATCTGTGCAGTGCTGGGTTAGGGCTGAGTATTCCCACGCTCTCCCTTTGGCCATGAGATCTTAACTATCGCTTCTACAAGTCATTGTGTGATCTTTAAAGCCACCTATAAACCTTAAGCACCTGCTCTCCTATCGCCATACTGCTGGGAATCTTACTCCCGTAGGAATGGTATAAAATGTAAGTTTCTGGTTGGCCCAACCATGTAGTAGCAGATGGGCAATGCTGCCACCACCATGTAGATTTGAATTAAATATTGATCCCGGGCTAGGAGTGCTGCAGAAGCAGCACATGCAGTGCCAGCTGGTAGGAAAGGGGGATCTCGCCCAATCCCTCAGAACAACATGCACAGGCTAAGAATGGAAGCCCATTCCGTTGTGTGAGTCTGGAAGGAGTGTTGCCACTACCAGGGCTATAAGAAGGAATAAAGGCCAGAAATAGGGGATTATAGAGGACTGCAGCTTCCACAAAAAGTTGAGTTGATTGGGTGAACTGGCATTGGCAATGGGCTGTACAGAGCATATTAGGAGCTCTTTACAGAAACGTCAGATTTCAGTTTTGTTTGTGCAATTTGCTTCATATGAAAAAAAATCTGTTTTGTATTTCTGAGCCTTTTACAGCTGGGACTCAGTACTTAAGCCAAATCTGAGCGAAGAGTGAGAAAAATAGCTGTTTTCTACAATGGATGAATAATAATTTCTGGGCTGCCCCATCCATCCTTTTACTCATCAGTCGGCCAACCTCAAGAAATCATTTTCCTGAGGTGTGGTTCATTTTGCTCTTACACTACTAATTTGTATCTAGTTTGTAGATGTGTAACAATCAGGAAAACCCTGCAAGGAGACAGGCTCAAGGATGTGGTCTTAAAGAGGCAATGTCAGTCTGAATCTGTGGCGGAACCAAGCAAGGAGTACTTGCTGTGTAAGGGTGACCAATCATAGAGAGAACAGCATATGTAGGTAGAGCTGATCACTGCCAATTGTAGTACCCTGTAGAGTAAAGGAACTTCATAACACCATAGACCAGCCCTCCTGATAATCTCCTCTTGCTGCTCCAGAAAAGGGTTGTTTATATCATTCTGTCTCATTGTAAGGAGATGATGAAGATGTGCTAAGCCCTTCCCTCCTGGAAACCCAGCACCAGTACTGTGGGCATAGACTGTAGGAAGTCCTGTCTTGCTCCATCATTTAGCAGAACCTGTGAGAGAGGCTACAGACATGGGGATGCTCATTCTTTCTGATGCTGCCTCTGGTGACATCAGTGTGGCTTTTCACTGATTCCTGTTCCCCTTCTCTTTTGCCCTCGTCCATTTTGTGTCAAGAGAGGGTATTGGCTGGTGGGGAGTAGGTGACTCAGTCTCCAAAACTTTGTCTGCATCACATCCTGACAGTGACCGCAGTGGCCTGTGTTAGGTGGAAGTGCCATTCTACCCAGAGATGACATGACTCAAGCTCTGGGACCAGCATGTGGCCACATGTTCTTCCCTTACAGGAAGTCACCTGATACTGGTCTCTGGAGGCCCAAGGGTACAGGCTTTTCCATCTGTTGGTTTAAACTAACTTTGCATTGGTTCCCATAGGAAGAGTGGGGACTACATGTGGAGCAATGCCAGGTTCCTAATCCTGCTGCTCATGGTCGACTACCCCAGTGGCCACTCCAAATGGGCAAAGGACTATAACTAAACTGGCAGTGGGAGTCTGGTGTGGGGGAGGAGAGAACCTGTCTTTTGGACTTAAAAGGCTTTAGGATACACAAAATAATCTTGAAGCCTCTCATTGTTGTTATTATTGCCATTGGATTCCTGTCTTTAAAAATGTATATTTATTTTCTGAAGCCTAAAATGCATTTACAATGATTCAGCGTTTGTCAGTATTTGACAGTGGATAACGGCAACTCCCAGAGCAAAGGGGAACTGGGGGCCAGAATGTGACTGTCTGAGTTACTATCTGGTTCCTGATCTACACTAAGGGTAATGAAACTAAGTACTGCTCCTTGCCCAAGAGTTGTGTCAAAGCCACAATTTAGCCTTTTAGGTACATAATAATTCATACTGCTGACTACTTCCCTGTTGTCTATAACACCAGTGGCTGGATAGGTTCAATGGCATGGCCTGAAAATATTCTCATGCTATAGATCGGAATAATTTCCTCTTCTTTTTTTCATTTCCCTGGCCCTGCAGAAACCAAATGGCTAGGGCCCAGGTAGGAGAGAAGTTAGAGAGAGAGAATGAGAGCTCTCCTCCCTATCCCCTTTCATAGCCCCCGTTCAATGTACTTGAGCAACAATAAATATTTTTCCTGGACACTGGCACACTCAGTTGGAGATCCTGAGGGTGAAAGTCCATAGTAATTTCTCTCTGCTACACAAACATCCTCTCTCAACCAATTGTAAACCAAATAAACACACGGGATTGTGACCTTGGGGACAGGCCAGGAAATGGAACTGAATTGTCACCTTCCACCACCATACACACAATTGGAAAGAGAAATTGGTAATGGAGGAGCAAGGAAATCCATTTATCTTATTACCGTCTTTCCCAGTCTAATTTCTTCTTGGCTCCTCCCACATCTTTTGCTTTTATTTTTCAGTCAGTTAATTATTTTAAAAGCTCTTCCCTTCCAAGACTGCCTTTTTCTGGTAACCTCAAACCCATCAGCAGGTGCATCAACGCTTTTGTATTTATATATATTGTGAAAGGGTCAGGCCAGATGGCTACAGAAGAGTGGTAGAAGGCAGATATATTAGTCCCAGATTAAGTAGATCCCTTTTCCCTGGGTAACGTAACAGGGGCAATTCCAGAACAAGCAGGAACTTGCTGGAACCAGTTAAGGCAGGCAGGCTAATTAGGACACCTGGAGCCAATTAAGAAGAAGCTGCTAGAATCAATTAGGACAGACTGGCTAATCAGGACACCTGGTATAAAAAGGCTCTCACCCCAGTTAGTGAGGTGTGGGTGTAAGGAGCTGGGAGTGAGAGGATGTGCTGCTGGCGGACTGAGGAGTATAAGCATTAACAGACATCAGGAGGAAGGTCCAGTGGTGAGGCTAAAGAAGGTGTTGGGAGGAGGCCATGGGGAAGTAGCCCAGGGAGTTGTAGCTGTCATGCAGCTGTTACAGGAGGCACTATAGACAGCTGCAGTCCACAGGGCCCTGGGCTGGAACCCAGAGTAGAGGGCAGGATTGGTTTCCCCCCAAACTTCCCAATTGACCTGGACTGTGGGTTCTCCCAGAGGGGAAGGTCTCTGGGCTGTTCCCCAACCCACATGGTGAATCTCTGAGGCAAGAAAATCTGCCAAAAAGCGCAGGACCCACCAAGATAGAGGAGAAACTTTGTCACAATATATATATATATAAATGCTTTCCAATACATTCAAATGAGAGCTGCCTCCTCTTAGCCCTACTCATAAAAGTTGGATGTATATCCCATTATACATTTGGCTGTAAAGTGCATTTCTAGGGAATGAATGTCTACAACATTAGCCAGTCACATCTGGGGACAAATTCTTCTCTTAGCTCTCACGTGCTCCCTCCCTCATTTTCATGAAGTTGTACCAGTGTAGTGGAGAAGAGAATTTGGCCCACAGTCCAGTTTATTTCCCAGCATTCTATTGGGTTGGTTTCTGATTCACACACATGTATGTCACAGTCTCAGGGCAACTGCACTTATTCTCTCCGTCCATGGTCCCCAAGGGCACCCAGTTTACTCCTCTGACTCCCAGCTCTCACCTCTCTTGGGTGGAATAAATCCACGTCTCCCTCCCTCTTGATTGGGAATTTTAAGTCTGCACAGCTCCTTGCCTTATACTGTGATATCCCCAGCAAGCCAGACTGACTAAAATGGCTAGCGCCTGCACTTTGCCTTCTCTCCAAGGGCTATGACTAGTGTATGACCTGTAGTTATATGTTACCACACTGCTCCTTCTAATATTCTTAAGGTAAAAGCATTAAAGAGAAAACATTAAAACAATAAAAGATCCTGCACACATGCTAGAAGGCTTAGCAGAGGTCACTTCCATCTCCAATCTAGGGCTCTGGTAAGTTTTAGTCCCTCAGAACCCCCAGCTGGGTTTTCCCCATGGTTACAAATTCATCTGTTTTAGATCCACAACCAGAGCAAAGGCTGGGCGGATCAGCCATTATTTTATACTGCTTGGGCCTTTGATTTTGGCCTCTTGTGACAGGTAAATCAGAAGACAATGACCCTCTCCTGATGGCATAGCTTCAAAAGGCCAGGTTTTTTCATCACTGGAATTGGGGAATTTGCCTTAACCTCTCCCTGGGGATTCCCCAGGAAATCCACTTAACACTCATTGTCCCAGAAGTCCATACCTGTCTGACACATTTTCAGAATAGTTTTTTGAACTCCTTTACACTTCCCAGATCTGTCACATCTCCCCCCAGGGAAGTTACATACAATCCTGGCCCACCTTAATACATAAACTTAATACAATAAGGTCTTCTGAGGATATTGCAGGAGATTGCCATATCTGTCACAATATAGAGACAAAATATAGGGGAAAGTGGTTACTTTAAAAAGCCAGGAAGTTTGTTCTATAAAACAGTTGATTTTCAATGTGTTAATCACAGGTTTCCTTTAACACACATCACAGGCATTAGCCATGAAACATGCCAGCAAGTGAAAGCTGATAAAGTATATCATCCCTTGCGGGAAATCCATCCCAGCGCAGATCTTCCTCACAGGCCCGAACACACAGTTTAAACCCTGCTGCATTGGGGTCTGTTTCACCCAAAACTATTCATACCCAAGACATCACTTTGCATAATGTCCTTTGAACACTGAGAATAAAATCCAGTTTGAGAGGCCATCAACACCCAGATATTCCTGCCTCCTGTCCCCGAGTCATTCTTAAATTTGAGAGACGTGATTACTGAAAGCAATCTCCAAGACATGCCAGCAGTGGGGAGCAAAGCCAACTGGAGGAATTCCTTCCAGCATGGGAAGAGTGGGAATGGGGGGCAGCCTGCATGAGCGGATGGCCCAGACAGGCCGCAGCTGGGCTCACAGCTTAGGTTCATGCACTCTCTGATATTTAAAAATAAAATGAAAATAATCCTACTGGGATTTGAATAAAAAGGGAGAGAGAGGTTCTGGTATCCTTGGAACATGGCATGGTGAAGGGGTAAGGGAAATGCTGCCTGTTTTCTGTGATTCTTCTCTGTCTCCACTTCCAGCCCCCGAGCCCCTGACTTCTAAAATCTTTTTTTGTTTTCTTCCCTCCTTTAGAATGAGGCGACGAGAGGCCCAGCTGTTCTAGGAAAAGCTCAAGTCGAGTCAGCAGCTGTGAATTCCAGTTCTAGGAATTGCAGTTGTGGGTCCTGGCGGAAACTTCCTGGAATTCTCTCTGCCATTCGAAGGAAAGCAAAATAACTATTTCAGTGACCTTAAACTCCCAAAAACTTAGGAGCAAGAGTTTGGAGGCAGCAGAGATAGAAGGGGTTAATATTTTTCTCCTGTAATTCAGTAGGTTGTTTGGCTTTTGTACTTTATTTAACGTCAGGGCAACTGGCATGAGAAAGCGAGCAAGAGAGCTCGCGCCACAGACAGAAGAAGATAGCTGTAGTGACCACAGGAATTTTTAAAAGGGAGGTACGGTAAAAAGGTCAGAGTTTTCAGCCATCAGCCACAACCTCTTTGTGAAAGGTCAGTGTCTGTGTCAGACCTGGGAGACACCCATAACCAACCTCACACAACCACAGGGCCATGAATAAAAGGACCCAGAAAGCCACCAACAGAAAACGGTGCTGTTGTGTAAGCTGTAACTCAAGACAGCAGGTGCCACCTGGCACTATGTTGCCTCTGTTAATTGTTCACCCATTCTCAGTCCAGTCAGGGATTTGTCACTTGCTCTCTCCAAACAGGAAATGATGGGGAGATTTCTCCAGTAACCCTGCAAAGCAATTAAGGAAACAGACTCAGCATGGCATGTACAAAGTAACCCTGTTTTCCTCACTGTCGGCAGCCATACGCACATATGCTCCTCAGTCTGGGGGAGGAGTGTTCTCACCATCCTGAGTTATTTTAATAGTCCATCTCCCTTCTGTGCAGCACCACTTAGGCACCATGTTTGACTTAAAATCAGCAGCGGCATTAGGGGGGAAGAGTTTGACAAGTGGGCATTCAGCTCAAAAGCACTGTCATAGGTTACATGCAGCCCTGTTACAAGTGTACACATTAGTACCTATTTTTCTTCTCTTACAAGTTTTAACTCCCAAATGGTCGGCAGCCCCTCTTAACAGATTCTGAAAGAGATGCTTTAGCTCTGCCATAGGTTATTGAGCTTGAGGCAGGAATTACGGTTTGAAATTCTGTGGCTTATGTTATGCAAGAGGTCAAACTAGATGCTCAGAATAGTCCCTTCCGGCCTTAATATCAAAGGATCTATTCATTTAACCTGGCTGTTTCCACTCAGCACTTGTTCCTTAGTTTAGATTTGCCCCCAGTCACCCTTTGTGGGTCAGATGACAGATTTTGGATACTTCACATCCAAACCGAGACCTTAACCCCCTTCTTGCATTTCATTGTGTGTCTGTACATAATGGGATGGGTTTGCTATGAGATGGCAACTGACACTAGACAAACTCAGGCTGGAAATAAGGTATACATTTGTAACAGTGAAGGTAATTAACCATTGGAACAACTTAACCAGGGTCGTGGTGGATTCTCCATCACTTGCAATTTTTAAATTAAAATTGGATTTTAAAAAAAAAAAGCTCTGCTCTAGTTTGAAATGAATTATTATGGGGAAGTCCTGTGCTATACAGAAGGTCAGACTGGATGATCAGAGTGGTCCCTTCTGGCCCTGGGATTGCATTTCACTGCAGCTAAATGAGAACCCAGGCTCCTTGTGGCATCCTAGGCAGCAGTTCTACTAGGTGAACGAAAGGGCACCCTCCCATTGGCCAAGCCAGCAGGAGCCATGCTGAGCTGCTGTCAGGAGAAGCAGCTCGTGCATTATGGGTCTTCACTCTTTCCCCTTCATTATTTTCTCCCTAATGTGCTCAGATACCACAGTGATGTGAGCTTGATTGATAACGATTCTGTGGCGCACCTCCTTTGTGGCACACCTCTCCCGAGTCTGTGCTGCTGCTGAGTTGGTGCAGTGCCCAGTATAAGGGGCTGCTTTCACCTATATCACAAAAGCTGCTGGTGGACAAGGCTGTATCCCCACTTTGAACTTTAGGGTACAAATGTAGGGGCCTGCATGAAAACTTCTAAGCTTATCTACCAGCTTAGCTCTGGTCCGCTGCCACCATCTCAAGAATTCCCTTCCTGGGAAGCCTTGAGAAACCTTTCACCAATGCCCTGGTGAACACAGATCCAAACCCCCTTGGATCTTAAAACAAGGAGAAATTAACCATCCCCCCTCCTTCCTCCCACCCTCCTTTCACCAACTCCTGGTGAATACAGATCCAAACCCCCTTGGATCTTAAAACAAGGAGAAATCAATCTGGTCCTTAAAAAGAAGGCTTTTAATTAAAGAAAAAGGTAAAAATCATCTCTGTAAAATCAGTATGGAAAATAACTTTACAGGGTAATCAAACTTAAAGAGCTCAGAGGACCCCCCTCTGTCTTAGGTTCAAAGTACAGCAAACAAAGATAAACCCTCTGGTAAAAGGTACATTACAAGTTGAGAAAACAAAGTAAATCTAAGACGCCTTGCCTGGCTTTTTACTTACAAGTTTGAAATAGGAGAGACTTGTTTAGAAAGATGGGGAGAACCTGGATTGATGTCTGGTCCCTCTCAGTCCCCAGAGCGAACCACTCCTTAAACAAAGGGCACACACACACACAACCCTTTCCCCCCCCCAAGATTTGAAAGTATCTTGTCCCCTTATTGGTCCTTGGGGTCAGCCAGGTTACCCGAGCTTCTTAACCCTTTACAGGTAAAAGGATTTGGAGTCTCTGTACACAGAGAGCTGTTACCCTTCCCTTTATAGTTATGACACGCCCCCCAAATCACAGATAGTGTTGGACGTTCGGTTCCACACTGGCTGTGATTTCTTCCTGGAGTTCTAGGAGAAAACAGAGTTAATAAGACACATGTACCTTTAGACATACTACTGATTATATAAAAACTAACAATATGTTTCATTCCAAGAACAATTGTTAACCAGTTAACTCTGGGAAACTTTCCCGGGAGAGTGCATCAGCCACTTTGTTAGAAGCTCCCGAAATGTGTTGTATTTCAAAATCAAAATCTTGGAGAGCTAAACTCCACCGAAGAAGTTTTTTGTTATTTCCCTTGGCGGTATGAAGCCACTGTAGCGCAGCATGGTCTGTTTGTAGTTGGAAACGCCGTCCCCAAACATATGGGCGTAGCTTTTCCAGCGCGTACACAATGGCGTAGCATTCCTTTTCGCTGATTGACCAGTGGCTTTCCCTCTCAGACAGTTTCTTGCTGAGAAACACGACAGGATGGAATTCTTGATCCGGTCCTTCCTGCATTAAAACTGCTCCCACGCCTCGCTCGGAAGCATCTGTGGTTACTAGGAACGGTTTGTCAAAGTCTGGGGCCCTTAGCACAGGGTCAGACATGAGTGTTGCCTTAAGCTGGTTAAAGGCCTCTTGACACTCATCAGTCCACTGAACTGCATTTGGCTGTTTCATTCTGGTTAGGTCTGTCAGCGGGGCGGCGATTTGGCTGTAGTGTGGTACAAATCGCCTATAATATCCGGCCAAGCCTAAGAAGGATTGGACCTGTTTCTTTGACTTTGGAACTGGCCACTTTTGGATAGCATCCACTTTGGCCTGTAGGGGATTTATAGTTCCTCGACCCACCTGGTGCCCCAGGTACGTCACTCTGTTTTGGCCTATTTGACACTTTTTAGCCTTAACAGTTAGTCCTGCCTGCCAGATGCGCTCGAAGACTTTTTCCAGGTGCTCCAGGTGTTCTGTCCATGAATCAGAAAAAATGGCCACATCATCGAGGTAGGCAACTGCAGATTCTCCCAATCATCAGAGATCTACAACCTATCCTGAAAGATGATCCTTTACTCTCACAGATCTTGGGAGACAGACCTGTCCTCGCTTACAGACAACCCCCCAACCTAAAGCAAATACTCACCAGCAACCACACATCACTGAACAAAAACACTGACCCTGGAACCTATCCTTGTAACAAAGCCCGATGCCAACTCTGTCCACATATCTATTCAAGTGACACCATCATAGGGCCTAATCACATCAGCCATACCATCAGGGGCTCGTTCACCTGCACATCTACCAATGTGATATATGCCATCATGTGCCAGCAATGCCCCTCTGCCATGTACATTGGCCAAACCGGACAGTCTCTACGCAAAAGAATTAATGGACACAAATCTGACATCAGGAATCATAATACTCAAAAACCAGTGGGAGAACACTTTAACCTGTCTGGCCATTCTATGACAGACCTGCGGGTGGCTATCTTAAAACAGAAAAACTTCAAAAACAGACTCCAACGAGACACTGCTGAGCTGGAATTGATATGCAAACTAGACACAATCAACTCAGGGTTAAATAGGGATTGGGAATGGCTGAGCCATTACAAACATTGAATCTATCTCCCCTTGTAAGTACTCTCACACTTGCTTCTTATCAAACTGTCTGTACTGGGCTATCTTGATTATCACTTCAAAAGTTTTTTTTCTCTTACTTAATTGGCCTCTCAGAGTTGGTAAGACAACTCCCACCTGTTCATGCTCTCTGTATGTGTGTATATATATCTCCTCAATGTTTCACTCTATATGCATCCGAAGAAGTGGGTTGTAGCCCACGAAAGCTTATGCTCTAATAAATTTGTTAGGCTCTAAGGTGCCACAAGTACTCCTGTTCTTTTTGTGTTAGACTAGAATCTTCATTCCATCCCTGGCATGGCCCTTCCCTCCCAGCAACCCCCCAATACTCCTGTTTGTGAGACAGGCAATGTAGGGATGCTCGTGCTAGGGAAATTGTTTCTAGGCCCCTCACAGTGCATGTATGCGGCTGGAATGGTGTACATGGGCCAAAGCAGGAGAAAGAATATCTCCCATAAAGTTACCCCTTCATTGTTAATTTGTAGATCTGTAACCTCTCCTCTATCTCCTTTCATATCCTCCTGGCTTCAAGCGTCTTTATTTTCATTTCTTACCCCAGTTTTTTCTCTGCATTTCCCTCACCCTCTTTTCTTTGTTCTTCTCTTTTTTTCTCCTGGGTGTGTGTGTGGGTGTGTTTAAAATAATTTGCCTTTGCTGCTTGTTTCTTTCCTTTTGAGAAAAGAACAGGATGGAGATCAGGCGAGTCAAACAATTTCATACTGAGTTTAAAAGCAAACCAAGCCCAGGTTTCTTTGTGTTTCAGTTCCTTTCGCTAGTGTAAGTAGCTGCAGATGGCACATTTTACAAATCTGCTCAGTAGAATGCAGAGTTATTAGCAGCTAATGCTCATGTTGCTGAAGAGCCATCAAGGCTTCAGATATTATTTACATGCAAGAAAGTCTCCAATAGTGATTTTTTTAAAGGAAAACTTTTTGCCTTTATGGCAAACTAAAAACAGATAGAAGCTATGAAGTGACAGTCAGTGTGATGAATTCATATATTCCAAGGCTGGAAGGAACCAGTGTGATCATCTAGTCTGACCTCCTGTATAACACAGGCCATAGAACTCCCCCAAAATAATTCCTAGAGCAGATCTTTTAGGAAATCATTCAATCTTGATTTAAAAGTTATAAGTGATGGAAAATTCACCACAACTCTTGATAAATTGTTCCAGTGCTAATTACCCTCGCTGTTAAAAATTTACACCTTATTTCCAGTCTGAATTTTGCTAGCTTCAACTTCCAACCATTGAATCATGTTACACCTTTCTCTGCTAGATTGAAGAGCCCATTATGAAATCCTTGTTTCCCATGTAGGTACATATAGCCTGTAATCAAGTCACCCCTTAACCTTATTTTTGTTAACCCAAATTGAGCTCTTAGAGTGTGTCACTATAAGGCATGTTTTCTAATCCTTTAATCAGTCTCATGGCTCTTCTCTGAAACCTCTCCAGTTTACCAGTGTCCTTGAACTGTGTCCAGTTCTGCTGCCCACTCAAGATTCCCCTGTTTATATATCCACAGATTGCATTAGCCCTTTTGGCTGCAGCATAGCACTGGGAGCTTGTGTTTAGCTGATGATCCACCACAATCCCCAATCTTTTTCGGAGTCACTGCTTCCCAGGACAGAGTTCCCTATCTTGCAAGTAACCTACATTCTTTGTTTCTAGATGTATACATGTACATTTAGCCGTATTAAAATGCATATTGTTTGCTTGTGCCAAGTTTACCAAGAAATTGAGATAGCGCTGAATCAGTGAACTTCCTATTTACCATTTCCCCAATTTTTGTGTCATCTGCAACCTTTATCAGGGTTGATTTTATGTTTTCTTCCGGGTCATTAATAAAAATGTTAAATAGCTTAGGGCCAAGAACTGATCCCTGTGGGACCCCATTAGAAACACATTCATTCTATGCTGATTCCCCATTTGCAATTATATTTTGAGATCCATCAGTTAGCCAGCTTTTAATCCATATAATGTCTGCCATGTTTATTTTATATCTTCATGGTTCTTAATCAAAATGGCATGTGGTACCAAGTCTAAGTATATTATGTCAACACTATAACCTTTATCAGCCAAACTTGTAATCTCATCAAAAAAAGATATCAAATTAGTTTGACAGGATCTATTTTCCATAAACCCATGTTGATTGGTATTAATTATATTACCTTCCTTTAATTCTTTATGAATCGAGTGTGCTAAATCTTGGGCATGGCATTGGTGAAATTGTTCTACACGGTTGGCTCTTAACTGAAAGGATGGTGGTTTGGCCCCCTCAGGGATGAAGGCCAGGATGGATACCCGAACCTGGCATATGTCTCACACTCAGGAGAGGGAAAGCTGGGATTGTTCTTATGTTTACCGTATATCACCAAATGCATGAGTCCCTCATAGGAAGGATACAGTATGAAGGATATATGTAGCCTGCTTTGGGAGGAGATGATGTGCAAAGCACTTAGCAAAACTCGGCTCTTTCTGCAGGTTCTTACAACGAGCTGTGCAGTGATTCCTGGGATTACCGAGTGAACATCTCCAAAGTAAATGGCTTAATCTCAGAGAAAGCAGAGGAGAGCTTGCGTCCTTTCCTACAAGGAACAGATGTTCGAAATGGCAAGGATTCACCCCTCTACACTGTTATAAAAGCACCTTGGGCAGCCAGGGGAGCATTCCTCTTTCACTGGCATTGCATTGAATAGGGGATGGGCACTGTAACATTCTGTAGGCAACCTGGGTTGGGCTACATAACTCAGAGGAACCCCTTGAGCTGACTAAAGTATTCCATGGACCCTCTCAGTCCCTGGAGCAGCCTGGAATTTGAGGGGCACAGGGATCAAATGTGGAGTGACACTGCCTTTGACCTACTTCCTGCTATGCTCTGCGTTCTGCTTAGAGCATAGCAGGAGACGCAACACAGAATCTCACCCAATGTGTGTAATGGCACTTGCACACTGGTGACAGGACCCCTTGACAATGTGAACATGGTGGTGGCACAGGGAGGAATTTTGGCAGCTAGAAAGAAGTGAATATTGGTTGCAGCACAACACTGAAAAGCCCCCTGTCTTTGTTGTGACCTATGCCAGGAGCAAGGAACATGAGCTTCCCCCTCCGTTCTGCCATATGAAGCTTCCATCTGATCTTAAATTAGCACAAAATAAGGAAGTGGCTCATCCCCTGCATGCACATTTTAAATTCTTTTGCAATTTGCTTGCTTGGTAGTTACTGGAAATTATAAAAGGTGCTGGCTGTCGCACAACCCAGGGAATAAACCACTGGGCTCCCCTTGGTTGGCAGTCAAGCCCCCTAGTTACACCCACTTCTTTATGGGGCCGATGTGACAGATGTTGCAATCCCATGCAATGTCTTTAGGGATCAACTATATTGCGGTTATGAATGGTTCAAAATGGTTTTAATGGATTCAAAACTGGCTGATCGGTCTTAGTGTGTAATTGTAAATGAGGAATCATCATTGAGTGGGTATGTTGCCAGTGTGGTCCCTCAAGGATCAGTTCTTGGAGATATTCTATGGTCCGTGTGATACGGGAGGTCACAATGGTCCCTTCTGTCCTTGGAATCTATGAATATGTAATTGCATTCTGTTCCATGGAGAGAGGGTTACCATAGCACCTATAGGAGCTAAAAACAGTGGGGCGTGATTAAGGTGAGTCACTGAGACAAAACAGTGCTAGAGAGGTGCCACCCCCTGAACTGGTTGGCTGGGTCATTCAAACTATGGAGGAGTTACATTAAGGATGAATTTGGTCCATATTTTGTGAAGCCTTTTGAGATCCTCAGCTGAAAGGCTCCATAGAAGGGCAGAACATTATAAGTACAGGGGAATTTGACCAGGACACTGGAACTACCTCCCCCTACTAGAATGAGCTATGTGGTGTGTATCATAGCTATGACCATATGCCCTATCTACTGCATCTTTATATTTCTAGGTATCTCCAGCAGGCATCTGCTATTTTGTTTTGAGTCCAGATGCATCATGCTACAGAGGGGAGAGATGCAGCGGCGGCTCCAGGCACCAGCGCTCCAAGCACGTGCCTGGGGCGGCAAGCCGCGGGGGCGCCCTGCCGGTCCCTGCGAGGGTGGCAGTCAGGCAGCCTTCAGCGGCTTCCCTGCGGGAGGTCCGCCGGTCCCGCGGCTTCGGCGGCAATTTGGCGGCGGGTACGCCGAAGCCGCGGGACCGGCGGACCTCCCGCAGGCATGCCGCCGAAGGCAGCCTGCCTGCTGTGCTTGGAGCGGCAAAAAAGCTAGAGCCGCCCCTGGAGAGATGCACACTTTGCTCTCTCAGGGAGATTTTCCTTTGTTGGTTTTACCTTAATGTCAAATAAGAAGTCATTGAGACTGAAAGTATATGGCTGCTTTTTGTGTCTGAGATGTGCTCACCACTGAAGTGTACGTGCAACAGCAACCCCTCTCCCAGTGTGAACTCAAGAAGTTATTCCCACCCCGAAAGTCCACAATGAAGCCTACGAGTAAAACTCCACCACCGTTTTCCAAGGTCTTCAACTGAGATCCAACAGACGAGCTGTAGAATGCAGGCCAAGAATATGTCCCTAATCCCTTTCTGAAAGAGAGAGCACCGTTGTTCATCAGAACAACGCCTGCACTACCCTCATGCCCAGGCAACTCCCTGTATTGTGTTTGTTTCTCATGCGTCACCTAAATCACTCATAAAACAGGAGGATTTTTTAATAAAACATGTTTAATTAGCTTCCTCTCAAAAATCTCCACTCCCTGCCATCTGATTGGGCTGCTGGCAGAGGAGTGACTCGGCCTGCTGCATGTCTGGGTTCCTGGAAGAAGCCGAGTTGCCAGTGAAAATGACTCCAGGGAGGAATGGGCGGTAGCAGAAAGAGCTGACTGAGAGGAGAGAGATCTTGAAGCTCATTTTGTTTCCTTTCTGCAGCCTGACAGAGAAAGGGAGGGAAGGGGAAAGCTGCACACAGCTTCTGCCAGGTCACTCATCATCTGATTCCTGTAGCTCCCAGCCTCCTGCTTGTCAAAGGCACCAGCTAACCACTCTGTGTTTCAATAAGGACGTTGTATCAGGGGTATTCTTGGGGGGGATCCAAGAGATACTTCAGCTTGGCTCTGACTATCTTAAACCCTGTAGGTCACACACTCCTTACCCCACTCCACATTCTCTCTTTCTTACCTACACCATAAATTTTGTTCCTGTCTTTGGGATATTTCTCTTCACGTGTTTATCTTTGGTTCGCTAACAGACAGACTTTGAATTGCAACTTTCAGCTCCTACTGTCCTTCTACTTTTGAGGTGTTCTGATCATAGGGTTGGGTCTGGCCCATTATGGAAAGAGGATTTGGTTTCCACCCTCACCAGCACCCAGACTTTGATGAATGCTGGGATATGGGGGGCGAGGGGTGGTTCAGGCACATATCAAGTTTCTTGTTTCTAAAATCCAAATGTCTCTTAACTGGTGGGTTGAGACAAATTCCACCTGTCATTTTCAGAGAATGGAGAAATAGCCCCTCATCTGAGGGCTGGGCAGGTATGTGAAATGTAACATTAAATAACAAAGCAATATACACTCTGGTTTTGGAATTACAGGCAGATGGAATTGGGGAGCTGAAACCTGCTCTCTAGCCTACATGCTGTCTCTTTATGTTCTTGCCAAGCACATCTTGCATCTTTATCTTCCCTCGTCCCTGTGGGGGAACTACAGGGAAGGATGGAAGCCGTTCTCTTCTCCTGCTTCCAAAGCAAACTCCTCTCATTTTTGAGTCCTGACTCAGAATGCTGTGTGGCTTCTGAGGAAGTGATCAAACAGCTGGCACCTACAACACTGGTCTACAATTTTTGAGAAGTCGTCTGCTTCAGAGATAAAATGTGCTATTTATTATGTATTTTGATGTGCTGAATTCAAACATGACAATTAAAATAACTGATTGGCTACTGTTTCTAAGATATTTAAGTTTTTACATTTTATGTCTATGTATATTGTGTAGATAGTAGAGTTTTAATCATAAATTGTAAACCTAGGTCTTTTCATGTGTTTATGGTTGCTTTACATGATAATATTTCACCTGTCCTGTTTATGTAACACTTTAAAAATCAGCAAAAGGGTTATATAAATAAAATTTATTATGAAACAAAAGGCAAAAAACTATTCTGTACATAGTTTAGTCCTATTCAGTGTCTACTCGGCGCTTCTTGGCTTGTCTCTTGTATTCATTAAATGGAGCATCTCTTGTCACTGTCCAGCAATAGTCTGCAAGCATTGATGGGCTTCATTTGCCCTGATAGCGTTTCTCCATTGTTGCAATGTCCTGGTGAAATCGCGCGCCGTGCTCGTCGCTCACTGCTCCGCAGTTCGATGGAAAAAAATCTAGATGAGAGTGCAAAAAATGTATCTTTAGTGACATGTTGCAACCAAGGCTTTTGTATGCCTTGAGGAGGTTTTCCACCAACAACCTGTAGTTGTCTGCCTTGTTGTTTCCGAGAAAATTTATTGCCACTAACTGGAAGGCTTTCCATGCCGTCTTTTCCTTGCCACGCAGTGCATGGTCAAATGCATCATCTCGAAGAAGTTCACGAATCTGAGGACCAACAAAGACACCTTCCTTTATCTTAGCTTCACTTAACCTTGGAAATTTTCCACGGAGGTACTTGAAAGCTGCTTGTGTTTTGTCAATGGCCTTGACAAAGTTCTTCATCAGACCCAGCTTGATGTGTAAGGGTGGTAACAAAATCTTCCTTGATTCAACAAGTGGTGGATGCTGAACACTTTTCCTCCCAGGCTCCAATGACTGTCGGCGTGGCCAATCTTTCTTGATGTAGTGGGAATCTCTTGCACGACTATCCCATTCGCAGAGAAAACAGCAGTACTTTGTGTATCCAGTCTGCAGACCAAGCAAGAGAGCAACAACCTTCAAATCACCACAAAGCTGCCACTGATGTTGGTCATAGTTTATGCACCTCAAAAGTTGTTTCATGTTGTCATAGGTTTCCTTCATATGGACTGCATGACCAACTGGAATTGATGGCAAAACATTGCCATTATGCAGTAAAACAGCTTTAAGACTCGTCTTCGATGAATCAATGAACAGTCTCCACTCATCTGGATCCTGAACGATGTTGAGGGCTGCCATCACACCATCGATGTTGTTGCAGGCTACAAGATCACCTTCCATGAAGAAGAATGGGACAAGATCCTTTTGACGGTCACGGAACATGGAAACCCTAACATCACCTGCCAGGAGATCCCACTGCTGTAGTCTGGAGCCCAACAGCTCTGCCTTACTCTTGGGTAGTTCCAAATCCCTGACAAGGTCATTCAGTTCACCTTGTGTTATGAGGTGTGGTTCAGAGGAGGAGGATGGGAGAAAATGTGGGTCCTGTGACATTGATGGTTCAGGACCAGAAGTTTCATCCTCTTCCTCTTCCTCGTCTGACTCAAGTGAGAATGATTCTGGTGCATCAGGAACCGGCAGTCCTTCTCCGTGGGGTACTGGGCGTATAGCTGATGGAATGTTTGGATAATGCACAGTCCACTTTTTCTTCTTTGACACACCTTTCCCAACTGGAGGCACCATGCAGAAGTAACAATTGCTGGTATGATCTGTTGGCTCTCTCCAAATCATTGGCACTGCAAAAGGCATAGATTTCCTTTTCCTGTTCAACCACTGGCGAAGATTTGTTGCACAAGTGTTGCAGCATATGTGTGGGGCCCACCTCTTGTCCTGATCTCCAATTTTGCAGCAAAAATAAAGGTGATAGGCTTTCTTAACTATAGTGGTTATACTGCGCTTTTGTGATGCAAAAGTCACTTCACCACAAACATAGCAGAAGTTATCTGCACTGTTCACACAAGTACGAGGCATCTCTGCTCACTTTGGCTAAACAGAAATGTGTCCCTTTGCAAAATCAAACTGACAAATAAGAGAGCACGACACTGTATGATTTCTAGAGCTGATATAGGGCAATTTGTTCAGCAGAGTGATGTAAGCTTCGTTATGATTGCATCATCCATGACTTCTAGGAATAACATGATGCAATTCATATCATGTATGACGCAATACCAGCTTCAGATTGCATCATTCATTGTTTTGCCTAAAAAGCAAGTACTGTCCAAATCCAGTCATAGATTTATTCATAGATACAGTCAAAGATGTATTTTAGTCATTTCTGGTTTAAATTGAGATCCCTTCCCTTTATAACTCACTTATCCTCTGCCATTCCCAAGTCAAGGGTTGTATATACTGACCCAATAGCATATCTTGAAAACTAGAGCCAATCAACAATTTTAAGCATCATTTTCGTTCTCAGTGACCCAGAATTAGTGAAGTTTGACTACATTTATTTCAGAAGCATTTTGGCTGTAGAGCAGTGCAATTTGGGCTCCCTTACTTAGACTCACTTTAGGAATCCAGCTGGAGTCTAAATACAGCAGGTCATATTCATCCCTGGTGAACCTCCCATTGACATCAGTGAAGTTGTATCAGGGATTAATTTGGCTCACTGACTGTACAGTATTTCAAAACCAAAACTGAGGCACTCTCTGGCTCTGAGGCTATGGTGCATGAAGCTTTTTTCCTGGAGAGCACAACTAGGCTGGTAGTGACTGAAAGCTGTCACCACCCGAGCAAAGGCTGTTTCAGAAGTTACTTGGTGAGCTCATTCCTATTCCTAGCAATCTGGTGTCAATATCATCGCTGTTAGTCTCTGGTCAAGGACTAAATGGAATAAAAGATGAAATTATCTTCTTGCCTCCAGAGGTGTTCCCTCCAGATTTAGAGTGAGCAATATGCCGATACTTATGTTATACTTCATTTATGGATAAAGAGCTTCAGGACTGTCAAGCCAAAAAATTTTCTCAACACCAAATTCAAATACAAATATTAATTCTCCACTTAGCCACTGAGAAATCTGAAAAAGGTACACACTTCTTTCTCCCATAGATTACACTAGCAACCCAGCAATGCATGAGTTCACCCTGCTGGCTCTCCTGTTCCCACAGTCATTGTTGACTGTGGTGCATACTCAGAGGACTGACTCGCCTCTCACTCACCCTAGTTTCATATCCGTGAAGCTCCACCATCTTCTGTGGAGCCGCTTCTGACTTACACTGGTATACATGAGAGGGGATTGAGGTTCAAGGTATTCAACAGGGGAGTAAAATAGGCTTCCACGCCATAAGAAAGAGAAAAAGAATATTTGCCAAGTAGACAAGGTCAAACACAATAAAAAGAGAAATGTTCATTCCAAGTCTCTTTACTGGCTATTGCAACAGGTCTCAGAGACTCCAAATATAAATATGTAAATAACAAAGTTGACATTTAACACCTCAGTTAATTGAAACTAATCAGTTGCAACATAAACAGCAGGAGGAAGAGACTCCAGTGTACCTGACTACCTTACAGTGATCCCATTTAGCAGTTAAAGGCATGTTGGAATAGGTGTTCTCTGTCTCATATAAAAAGGGTGTAGCTAGGACCAAAGGGTGTAGCTAGGACCAGTTTTCCACGAAAAGCTCATTAGCCAGCATAGGTATTAACCCTGTTCAGGAATTCTGTTGCTGTAACAGGGAGTGCTGCTCCAGCCACGTCGTGTAATAATGGATTACCAACCAGCAATTACATTTTATTGTATTCAGCTCTTAGCTGCCAAAAGATTGGGGATTGCAGGGCTGAGTTTAAGACTCAATTAAGAGAAGGGCTCGTGAAGTAATCATAGCAACTCATGGTCTGATTGCCTAACAGAGGGGAGGCACCACCTGATTTTTCTCCCCATTCTAGGGGAAAGAACCAGAAGGAAACCCTTTATGTTTTGTGTTTATGGAAGCCATTGCGGCAGCTTTACTGCCTGAATATTCTAAAGCCATTGCTGGAGAGAGTGACTTTTTCTCCATGTGATATGCAGCAGATTCCTTCAGCAAGAAGGGAGGACAAAATTTAGCAATCCCTTGTGCTCTCTCTTTCCTCTTCCGTCCCTTTGCTCCCTTGTTCCCCTACAGTGGGCTTGGACCAGGTGTAACCAAGGATAGAAACGGGGTCCAGAGGCTCTACAATGAATAATCCCCACTAGGACCTGAGCCAGTGGCTGTAGGTGTTCGTTTGGTAAAGGGCTACAGAGGTATTCACCTTGACGTAGAATGCTTTATGCCTGACTCTACATCCTGTTGCCCTGTCTTTTGCCCATTTAATATCAGTGGAGTTCCATTGGCATAAAACAAATGGAACAAGGTGGAAAATTGGACCCTCTGTTTTACTCTGCTAAACTGAATCCTTCCTTGAGAATTAGATTGTTTTTAGGTTGCACTGGGCCAGACCCTGAGCTGATGTACATTGATATAGCTTCAGTGACTTCACAGGAGCCAGGCTGGTTTATGCCAGCTAGAGATCTGGACCAGTGTGTCCAGAAAGTGTCCCAGTTGCTTCAGTTCTTACCTTGTTCCCAGCCCAAATCTCTGGGTGGGATGCTGTGCTGAGCTTCTTAGGGTACGTCTACACAGCCAAAAAAAAGCCAAAAAACCAAACAAACCTGCAGCAGGGACTTGGGTTCACGGGACTTGAGCTGCAGGGCTAAAAATAGCAGTGTAGATGTTCAGGCTTGGACTGAGGCCCAGGCTCTGAAACCCGGTAAAGGGGGTGGGTCTCAGAACCCAGGCTCCAGCCCGAGTGGAAACCTCTACACTGCTCTATTTAGACTCACAGCTTGAGCCCCGCGAGCCCAAGTCAGCTGACCCAGGTACTGAGACTCGCTGCTGCGGGGTTTGTTTTTTATTTGCTGTGTAGACATACCCTTAGACTCGGAACAGCACAGAACTCGTAGCCCAGGGGTAAGGGTATAGGGAGCCTTCAAGCCACCCTGGAACTCTCCCAAGCCTGAGCTGCTGCAGGGGCTGGAGATGCCCCCATATATTTTAGCCATCCCCAGGCCCCCTCCATCCATTTGTTTGGTGTCTGACAAATGTGCAATATATCAAGAATCTGGAGGTTCCTGGCCTTTGCAGCCGGTAGTGATTGGTGTAGGATATGAAATGTGCTGGTTGTAATCCTTTCACTGGCCCTAGTCTATATTATAGACTGTGTTATATTAAATAGATGAAATATGAATAGCCAGCTTAGACGTATGTTACCTGTTTAGGTAAAGGAATGATTTAACCGCACCCTTTGTTCCAGGATTATTCACTGCAAAGGATTATTTTATTTAAAACAACATAGGAATTGCCTAGTAACTGGAATAACCAGTTAAAACAAACATAGCTATGCTCTGCATCGCACTGAAATTGATGTTGAAGAAATGACCTACTTTCTGCAGAGCGAGCTGTCATTTTAAAGCAAACGTTGTTAAATTGATACTTGGTAACTCTAGGCACCTTAATATTTCTGCTTCCTTCTCATTTGCTCAATTTTATAGCATCTCAAGGTCAGGCTGAAATGAAGCAGGCCACCAGATGAGAAATTTGGATGGGTAAATCTCTCAGATCATTTTCTAAAGATGCAGAGACAGATTACCAGTGCAGGAGACACGGACAATGCATGACATGAAAGCTCACCCCATCTCTGCATCGCTTCACATTAGTACGTGGAAGATGTACATTCACTCCTCGTATTGGTTTTTATCTCCCCAACTGAAGCTCCTGCATCACTCTGACTCTGATGGATAATGGAACAAGCTTTTGTTATCTATTGGTATTCCTGAGTTCCAGGACATGCAAAGGGATGCAGTGTGTACCCTGTTCAGTTGTAGAAGGTCCAAGCACCACTCATCTGTGCGGAAATGAAAGCTTATTTTTGCTGGTATTTTTATTTATTTACTTATTTAATCTATTTTTAAGAATATTTTTTGTCCAAAGACTCAGAGCTAGGTTCTTCTTTATGCAAATAGCACCTCTTTAACACTAGCAGACACAGTTGCCCCTGCTACTTATCGCTCATAAACCATGCCCTAGATTTGTAGACTATAAAGTCAGAAGAGACTATTGTGATCATCTTGTCTGACCTCCTGCATAAAACAGGCCATAGAACTTCCCTGAATTAATTCCTAGAGCATACCCTCCTCTTTCTCCTCTTTGCTGCTGTTAAGAGGAGAGACAATCACTTATATATTTTGATGGTTTATTTAATTCAGTAAGGATGTCTACCTTTCTCAACTAGGCCATAAGAAACTTAGTTGTATTTTGTCAGCCACACTCTAGCTAGGTGAGATCCCCACTTACTTCTCAGTAGGCATTCTGCTCACAGGGACCCAAGAGAACAGCTAGGGCCTGGCCTGGAAGGTATACTCAAGCCAAAGAGATCCTCCAGGAAGAGTAACTGGTTTCCTAGATCCATACTGTTGGCTTGGATGGAGGTCTTCCACATTAAGGAGTTAGGTTCTGTCAGCTAGAGAAGGCTGACCCCGCAGAGTCTGGACACCCTGTTGCCACAATGCTGATAGAGTTGGAAAAGGACATGATCTCATCCCGTTAAAATTTTTTTTAGTTTTTCAACTGTTTGTAGCTAAAAGGAGTGAATCATATAAATCCAGGCCCCTCTACCCTCCAAACACAGCTGTGTCAGGTGAACCCACTTGCAACATAGGATTGATTTAAAACGTACTTGGTTGAAACTATAGTAAAGAACATGATTATCAGACACATATATGAATATGATATGTTGGGGAAGAGTCAACATGGCTTTTATAAAAGGAAATCATGTCTCACAAAGCTATTAGAAGTCGTTGAGGGTATCAGCAAACATGTGGACAAGGTTGATCCAGTGGATATAGTGTACTTGGATTTTCAGAAAGCTGTTGACAGTGTCCCACATCAAAAGCTCTTAAGCAAACTAAACAGTCATGGGACAAGAGGGAAAGCCCTCTCATGGCTCAGTAACTGACTAAAAGACAGGAAACAAAGGGTAGGAATAAATGGTCAGTTTCCACAACAGAGAGGGGTAAATAGCAGGGTCCCCAAAGGATCTGTACTGGGACCTGTACTGTTCAACATATTAATAAATGATATTATGAAGGGGGTGAACTGTGAGGTGGCAAAATTTGCGGACCATACACAATTACTCAAGATAGTTAAGTTCAAAGCTGACTGCGAAGAGTTACAAAGGGATCTCACTAAACTGAGTGACTGGGCAACAAAATGCCAGATGAAATTCAGTGTTGATAAGTACAAAGTAATAATGCACATTGGAAAATATAATCCCAACTATATGTACAAAATGATGAGGTCTAAATTAGCTGTTACCAGTCAAGAAAGAGATCTTGGAGTCATCGTAGATAGTTCTCTGAAAATATCAGCTCATACTAGAAGAGATTAAAAAGCCTGGGACTGTTCATCTTAGAACAGAGATGACTAAGGGGGGATATGATAGAGGGCTATAAAATCATTATAGTATGGGAAAAGTGAGAAGGGAAGTGTTATTTGCCCATTGACATAACACAAGAACTAGATATCACCTGATTAAATTAATAGGTAGCTGATTTTAAAAGAAACAAAAGGAAGTATTTTTTCACACATCACACAGTCAACCTGTGGAACTCATTGCCATGGCATGTTGTGAAGGCCAAAGCTATAACTGAGTTCAGTTAGCCAAGATGGTCAGGAACGCAACCCCATGCTCTAGGTGTCCCTAAACTCCCCACTGCCAGAAGCTGGGAATAGGCAACGGGCTGGATCACCTGATGATTGCCCTGTTCTGTTCATTCCCTCTGAAGCTTCTGGTGCTGGCCACTGTTGGAATACAGGATACTGGGCTACATGGACCAGTGGTCTGACCCAGTATGGCCGTTGTTACGTTCTTATGACTCATGGTATTCAGAAATCTGATAAAAATGATCTCTTTACCATGTGTAGTTTATTCTTTACTCTGGGTTAATTTGCCAGGAATACAGAGGTGGCTACACAAATACATACACTGAACATCAGAATAAACATCTATCAGTCTGGCATCAGAGATACATCGATTATTAGTGACTGGTTGAGATAAAGATTAGTGGGTATTTTACCCCCATTTGAATTTGTGAGCAGGGCCGGCGCTTCCAATAGGCGACCCTAGGCGGTCGCCTAGGGCAGCAGGATGTGGGGGGGTGGCATTTCGCCGCCCTCTGCGGAATTTTGGCAGCAAGGGGCTTCTTCCACTCCGGGTCTTTGGCGGAAATTCGGCGGCGGGGGTCCTTCCACTCCGGGTCATCGGCGGAAATTCGGCGGCGGGTCCTTCACTCGCTCCAGGACGCGCCGCCGAAGTGCCCCAAAGACCTGGAGCGGAAGGACCCCCGCCGCCGAGAACGCCGCTTCAGAGGAGGAGCTGCCGCCGATTACTGTGGAGGAGCGCTGCCACCTAGGGCGGCAAAAACCCTGGCGCAGCTCCTGTTTGTGAGAGTTTAGGGCAGGTGAAGGGTGCTGGATTGCCAGTCCTCAATACTAAGACCTCAGTTCCCAGAGTAGGTATAAAACCAGCCAGGACAGGGCAAGCTTCCCCCACACATTGGCCCCCTTCTCCCAATGTGCACAATCCCTGATCTGGAGGGACCATCACTAAGGGAGAAAGAGGCACTCATTGCACATTGTCTGTTTAATTTTTGGCGCCTCTGCTGAAACTGCCCACAAAGATGCCAATTAGCACTACCTTTAATGTCAGTTCTTGATGTGGACATTTGCCCACTGGGAATTAGATGGACAGGACTGGGCACTGGGTCATACTAATCAAACTCATTTCACATAGGCCAGTAAAGAACTATTTGATGGTGACCGCTTCTAGACACAACTGACTTGGGCTACATTTGTGCCAGTGACCTGGGGGCCTAAGACCCATTCTAAAGCTCCTGGGGCATCCCCCACATTTTCTTATTTGTTGGACCCTTGTTGCTAGCTCTGTGTAGACTCACTGAATGGGACCCCTTACCTGATTGGGAAGATTTAATATTCTCAAGCATAAGGATGGTCTTGTGAGAATCGTATGCTCACTTCCTCTGTCACAGCAGCATGATTCAAAATCAAGTTGAGAGCTGGCAGTGCCCTTGGGATATGGTGCTTGTCAGAAGTTATTCAGCTTGGTCACGATCCCTCCCATCATGTAAACCTCTTAACATTCATTGCCAGATGCTAAACCTTGGAGAGACAGAGTTCAAAGTGCTACATGTAAGCCCATATGCACTTATTTCTGGCACTTCGCACAGCAGATGTGATGTGTGTTAGAGAGCATATGTCTGAAATACTTAACTATTAGCAAACACGCTGTTGTGGTACCTATCAGACTGGGACACTGCCCTTCTGGGAAAACCTAAAATGTGACTGACTTTCATTATTTTCTTGTCTCTTTTTTTCCACAATCCAGGTAACGCTTTATATGAAGGTATGTGAAAGATGCACAAGGGGCAGGGCGTAGTTTCAAAAGAAATGCTTTAACGCTCTTGTCTTCAGGTTGTTGTTCACATGCCTCCCAGACCCCAAGGATCCTTTTGCCCTTCACCCACCTCCCATTTGCTTGTAGTTTATTCCCTGCCCTGTGTCATGGAGGCTGTCCTTCTGGCGCAGTGGGGCTGGGTAGAATACCCCTAAGAAGTGTGAAGTTCTCACCAGGAGCTGAGTATGCTGCCTTCACACTACCTTTAATCCATTTTAGACACTGAGGAATAAGCTAACAGAGAGCATCTAAGTCCTTCCTCAGTATGCAAGGACTTATCATCCAGTCCATACTACAGCAGGACAGATTATTACAGAGTGACGTGACAGGCTTTTGACCCAGGGGCGCTCACTTACTCTGGTTCCGAGCTGATGTAATACCCTCAGTGCCTCAGGGTGTGTGAACTAGCTGGGAAGAGTAGTTTGGTCATTAAAGTAGCAGTGAAGCACCCTGTTACAGAAGATGTTGATGTTGTTGTAAAATACATAGCTGAAAAGATGCACCATATTTATTTTACGTTTCACGTTTGGTGACAATCACTCTGGTGGCACAGACCAGATCTAATAAATTACTTCCACAAATCGCTCTGCACTGCCTATTAGCCAGCTCCACCCAGCTCACACCCATCTGAAACATGTTGAATCCTTCATGCACCTCCAGGCAGCAATCCAGGCGCAGTCTGTTGGCTTGGCTCTGCTTTAAGAGCAGGGTTTTGCTGTGCATTGAGAATCTGTGTGCCAGACAATCACAGAACGTAGCCAAACGATCTGCACATACAGTAGCATGCAGTACTCTTTTTTTTTTTCTAATGTGCCACTGGGAGGAGGATACTGCTATTTTTAAATCTTCATTCTGATAGTTTATCCCTACTCTTTGTTTCCTGTCTTTTAACCAGTTGCTGATCCATAAGAGGCCCTTCCCTCTTAGCCCAAGACTGCTTCCTTTGCTTAAGAGCTTTTGGTGAGGGACCTTGTCAAAGGCTTTCTGAAAGTCCAAGTACACTATATTCACTGGATCACCCTTGTCCACATGTTTGTTGACCCTCTCTAATAATTTTAATAGGTTGGTGAGGCATGATTTCCCTTTACAAAAGTCATGTTGACTCTTCCCCAACATATCGTGTTCATATATGTAGTTTCAACCAGTTTGCCTGTTACTGAAGTTAGGCTTACCAGCCTGTAACTGCCAGGATCGCCTCTTTTTTTTAAATTAGGTGTTACATTAGCTGTCCTCCAATCCTCTGGTACATAGCGGTTTTTAAGGTCAGGCTTGACAAAGCCCTGGCTGGGATGATTTAGTTGGGAATTGGTCCTGCTTCGAGCAGGGGTTGGACTAGATGACCTCCTGAGGTCCTTTCCAACCCTGATATTCTATGATTCTATGAGAGGCTGATTTAAGTGATTGGTTACATACCACAGTTAGTAGTCTACAATTTCATATTTGAGTTCCTTTAGAACTCTTGGGTGAATACCATCTGGTCCTGGTGACTTATTGCTGTTGAATTTATCAATTTGTTCCCAAACCTCCTTTTTGACCTCAGTCTGGGATAGTTCCTCAGATTTCTCATGTAAAAAGAATGGCTCAAGTGTGGGATCTCCCTCACATCCTCTGCATTGAAGACCTGATGGAAAGAATTCGTTTAGTTTCTCTGCAACGGCCTTGTCTTCCTGAATGCTCCTTTAGCACCTTAATCATCCAGTGGCCAATCAATTTCTAAAAAATCAACTTCTATTAAATCGACCTACTTTCATAGTGTAGACATGCCCTTATACTCATAGACTTTAATGCCAGAAGGGACCATTATGATCATCTAGTCTGACCTCCTGCACATCGCAGGCCACAGAACCTCACCGATTCCCTCCTGTAACAGACCCCTAACTTCTGGCTGAGTTACTGAAGTCCTCAAATCATGATTTAAAGAAGTCAAGTGACAGAGAATCCACCATTTACATTTTAAACCTGCAAGTGACCCATGACCTGCAGAGGAAGGTGAAAATCCCCCAGGGTCTCTGGCAATCTGACCCCATAGAAAATACCTTCCCGACCCCAATATGGTGATCAGTTGGACCCTGAGCATGTGGCCAAGACCCTTCAGCCAGTCACCTGGGCTGGGAAAGAATTCTCTGTAGTAACTTAGAGTCCTCCCCACCTAGTGCCCTATCTACAAGCAGTCACAGATAAGCCACATGCCATCATAGGCAGTCCCATCATACCATCCCCTCCATAAACTTATCAAGCTCAGTCTTGAAGCCAGTTAGGGTTTCCCCCCCCACACACTGCTCCCCTTGGAAGGCTGTTCCAGAACTTCACTCCTCTGATGGTTACAAACTTTCATCTAATTTCAAACCTAAACTTGCTGATGGCCAGTTTATATCCATTTGTTCTTGTGTCAGCATTGGCGCTTAACTTAAATAACTCCTCTCCCTCCTTGATGTTTATTCCTATGATGTTTCTATAGCGAGCAATCATATCTCCCCTCAGCCTTTGTTTTGTTAGGCTAAACAAGCCAAGCTCCTTGAGTCTCCTCTCGTAAGTTAGGTTCTCCATTCCTCTGATCATCCTAGTAGTCCTTCTCTGCACATGTTCCAGTTTGAATTCATCTTTCTTAAACACGGGAGACCAGAATTGCACAAGTATTCCAGATGAGGTCTCACCAGTGCCTTGTATAGTGGTACTAACACTTCCCTGTCTCTACCAGGAATACCTTGCCTGATGCATCTTAGGATCGCATTAGCCTTTTTCAAAGCCACATCACACTGGTGGCTCATAGTCATCTTCTGATTAGCCAATACACCCAGGTCTTTCTCCTCCTCTGTCTCTTCCAGCTGTTTTGCAACTTCACACCTACTCCCTTTCCAATGGCCTCTTTCCTTGCCTAGCATGCAGCACGAGGGACAAGGTTTGTTGTTCCAGCACAGTTGTGAGTGGAGGATCCACGTGAGGCTCAAGTGAGGTTAACCATGATGTTCCACAGTAACTGAGAGTATGTTTCTAGCCTCCTTTCATTCCCGCTCCCCCACACTGAAGAGCACTTGGTAAAAAAGGTGTGGGACTGGGGTGTGGGTGGAGAATGGATGTGTCTGAGAAAAAATGAGTTTGAGCAGGATCCTCAGCATATTATCAAGACCTTTAGCTCCATGGCCCCATTTCTGGTATCCTGCTATGAGGGAAAAGTTACTTGGTGCAGGACAGCAGCATCAGGTTGCTCTGCTCTCCCTGTGCTGCAAATCACATCCTGTCTGGCTCTTATACATGAAACACCATGCTGCTGCTAATCTAACAAGCCAAGAGGTGCCCAGGTGCTCTGCAGAATGGCAGGGCATACTCTGGGAATGTAACCCTGGGAATGAAGCACTGGCAAGGAGCTGCAATGGGAAGGCTCCATTCCTTGGATAATTACACATTTAGGAAGATTTGATCTTATTTTTTAATTATCTCTCGTTTTTCGCTCTTGGCTGGTTCCTCTAATTAGGGGCTGCCAAGTTTAATGGTTTTAAAAAATTCCCACCTGTGGTGCTAGGGGGCAGGGCTTGTTAAAGTTGATGCATAAAACATTTTAACTTTGCAATTAGGGATGGGGATGAGATGCAAAATTCTGATCTGCATCCAAAGCTGGGGGTTGTTCAGACCCACTTCTACTCTCTATTCCCCTCCCCCATATTCCAGTCCCTTAGACAGCAGGTGAAGTGGGGGAGGGAGACATTAATGGTGGTGCCATCCATTGTATATGCGCCAGTGATGGCTAAGGGGATATGGGAAGCAGCAGTGATAGACAGGCTTTCCACAGACTTGAGCATTAGTAAATTGCTGGGCCAAGTGGAAGAACTGTATGTGGAGTATCCAGTTATTTTGCTTTTTGAGTCTCCATTTCCTCTGATAACTGGTGAAAATAGCGATGGACGGTGGCCCAGAAATGCAGTGTAACAGGCCAGCAAGGTTTGCTAGAAACACCCCACCGCATCTGCGGGTGTTGGTTCTGCTGCAAAAGGGTTAAGTGGATTGTGGTGATTCATTGAGAGTTTTGCTGACTAATTAATCCATCTGACTATAAGGGAGTGCGTCTTCAGAGAGAGGATCCTGGGCATGGGCTGAGCAGTCCAGGGGAAGGAACCCTTGAGCAGCGAAACCCGGAAAGAAGGTTGAAACTAAACCACATTAATGTATAATTGGTTCCCTGGTTAATAATAAAGCTAAACCCCAGGAGAAGGGGTGAGATTTCACTGTGTTTGAGAGCAGGGTGGGAAAGGCGTCTGCTCACACACACACATGCTGTCTGCTCAGAAGGGTGATTTCTTAAGGCATGAAGTGAGACTGTAAGGGCTAGTGTGGAACACACTTTACCTGCTTATTTCATTGTGAAGCACTGCAGGGCATCTCTGTAGCACATTTTCAGATGTGGATTGGAGGAGCTGTCACATACCCTTCTGGCCTGCTTAGAGGTCTGCTTCAAACGCTCTGTGTGCATTTGTATGCATCTAGCCAGAAATAATATGCATGCAGAAAGAATGCCGTATGCTGGCCCGGCAGCAATGATACTTAGCACACTACATAAGCATCTCAGGGAGAGATATTAAAGCAGCGCTTTTCATGATGTTATAATTAAAGTGCTGTCTGCATTTTCATTCACACCCCTATTTTCAGAGATGTATAACTCAGCTGTAAAAATATATTAAATCTGGGTCGAAACTTGGCACCTGGGCTCTCAGAGCATGAACACATTTTTGTTGGCAAAATGTCCTGAAGATGCAGGAATGCGAAATAATAATTACGATAACATAGGGTATCAGTAAAAACACCTGTCAGCAAAACCACCCATGACTACCTTTGTGTGTTAGCTGGCCATATGCATACTCCAGATGACCTACCTCCAACTTCAAGGGGTTGCATACATGTAAATGAGGGAAGAATTTGACTTCAGAGTATTTAAAATCATATTCAAGTAATTTCTTAGCGCTTTTCTTCTTTCTTTTTAATGCTCTCCATTGTTTGCAAATATTTCTTCCAAGACTGTTCACAACTTCCCTCCTGATTTTATTTTTCCATTTGACTTGCCTTGATTTCCCCACCCCTCCATCCCTCCGATGGAACCAACAGAGACACGTCTGTTTGTGTTTAACAACAACTTCACCTTGAGCAGCAGCATTATCCTGCCCACATATCCTCAGTGTGCGGTGGAAGTCTCCTCATGCGTGTGGTACTGGCAGGAGTGTTCTTTAGTGAATGCCCATTCCAGGGCCAGTGTAGAGACAATAAAGTGTGGATTTTGGGGGAACCCATGAAAACAGAAGCCAATATTCTCGGCTTTCATACAGTGGATTTTAAAAAGAAAAAAAATCCCAGATTGGGATCCAAATTCTCCTCCCTTACACGGGGGTGAATCTGGAGTACAGCAGAACCACAGAGTTATGAACACCAGAGTTATGAACTGACCAGTTAACCACATACCTCATTTGGAACCGGAAGTACACAATCAGGTAGCAGACCAAAAAAAAAAAAAAAAAAGCAAATACAGTACAGTACTGCATTAAAGGTAAACTACTAAAAATAAAAAGGGAAAGCAGCATTTTTCTTCTGCATGGTAAAGTTTCAAAGATGTATTAAGTCAATGTTCAGTAGTAAACTTTTGTCCCTAACCCTAACGTTTTGTCAGAGTTACAAACAACCTCCATTCTGAGGTGTTGCGAGGTTCTACTGTAACTCCATTTAAGTGCATGCAGCTATTCCAGATCAGTATCAATGTAACTGAGAGCAGAGTTTTATCCTTGGGGCCTGTGGTGGGGCAGGTCCCCACCCTCATCAGGAAGGAGTTAAAGAGCTCCTCTAGGCACAATCAGTCTCAGCCCGGCATGCCTGTGACTCTTGTCAAGCCTGGAGATGGGCAGGTCCTGAAGCGTATGTGTGCACTGCAGCTGGGAGATGTGATTCCCAGCAGAGGCAGGCAGACGTGTGCCATTTCAGCTCAAGGTAGTGCACTGAGAAGAGCAGTGTGGACATTATGGTAAGGGCTGTGGCTCAGGGTAGCTAGCCCAAGCCTGGCAGGCTTCTGGGGCCAAGCCTGGGCAGCTAGCCTGAGCCAGCACTTGCACTGCAACGTCCCCACTGCTATTTTAGTGCACTAGCTCCATCTGAGCTAGCATGAGTCTGTCTACCCATGCTGGGAACAACACCACCTAGCTGCAGTGTAGACATACCCTAAAAGGAAGGGTCCCTGCTTGGTGCAGGGTAGCTCTCTGGAGCAGGACTGCAAGTCAGAGCTCCCCCTGCCCCTGGAAGCACGGGTTGCTGACCAGGGAAACACCTTGAGAGCATTGGCCACCTCAGAAAGAAGGGCTGGTGCTTTTTTTTTTTTCCCCTCTTTGGCTTCCCTAAGGCCAGGGACTCTGCTCTCTGTGGGCTGCGAAAGCATGATGACTTTTTGTTTGGATTACTTTTTAGGTCCCCTGCAAGGAAGCAGAGACCCTGACAGCACTGCCAGAGGGCTATGCCCCAGACTCCAATACAGAAGAGGAGCCTACCATCTCCCCAAGGGAGTGCTAGAGGTGTATAGCCTACAGTAGGACCAAATTCAAAACTGGTGTAAACAGGTGCACTTCAAAAGACTTCTAGTTGCATTGCACCTACTTACACCCAGATTTTAGACTCTGGAGGGTTTTCTCTCCCAGGTACTAGCAATATTAAGATGGGTGAGATGCTTTCATAAACTATTTGAGAGCGTTCCTTCCTTCCATGGCAACTGGACACCTGTGAGCTTGCTGCCCGTAACTAGTGTATAAGGAGTAGCAATCAGATTCCTGTTCACCTACATTGTGATGTTCAGCTCAGAATATTCTAAAACTCTGAACTCTCCTGATATCTACAAAATAAAAACTTGGGTTTGTGTGTATTTGGCAGGACGGGGAGGCTGCCTAAGAGCTTGACCCTTGTTCTCAGACTCTGTTTTTGAAAAGATTAAATGAAGAGTCACTGTTTTATGATCTCACTTGGATATGACCAGAGATTTTTAGATTGAATGGCTTTAAAAATCAGACTTTTATTTAAAATCTGGGTCAAATGATTTAAAAAAAAACTGTTTCAAGGTAGAAGAAAGTGACTTTTTGGAGTCTATGTATATTATTATTTATATTGCAGTAGAACCCAGAGGCCCCATGTGTTAGGTGCTGTACAAACATCACAGAGAGCCCTTGCCCATAAGAGCTTACAGCCTCCAGCTCTCCCTGTGCATCCACTCACTGTCAGATGGATCAAGCATGCCACATTGTTACCCTCATCTCCCACCCACTCTTCCTACCCAGGAGTTCTTTGGGCAAGAGCTCAGAAACCTGCAGGCTCAATTCCCGCACCAGCCCCACAAAGAAAAAAGGTCGGCTGTTGGGACACAGTTGAATGGGGGTCACGAGGGGATGGTTCAGAAAGCAGAGCCACCTACCCACTCCCTACACTACTATAGTGATTGAGTCTCTCCCAGAGAGCTGCCATATATACAGCTCTGCTTGGCAAGTCATATGGGTGTCCCAAGATCAGTATTGTGCATTCCATATCTGGGGTTTCCTGATCTCCCCCCCACCCCCAGCAGACAGATGAGCTTGTCTAAAAGGAAGCCTTGTTCAGGGGTCTTATGGGGTTTTTTTAATGTATTTTCTATTTGTTTTTTAATTTTCTATTCTCATTTGATTGCCTTTCCACAGCCCCTGCGTGGGGGCAGGGGTGCAGTAACAGGGAAACCTGACCTCACACACACACGCTGTCAATCATCAAAGTATGGCAAACAAAGCCAGCAATACTACCAGTGTAAAAATGTGACAAGAAATGGGCGTTGACTAAATAAACTGGGCCGTGTCGCCCCTTAGGCAGGATGCTCCTATCTAGGGGAGAGGAAACTCCACTGGTTTCCTTCAGACTATTATCCCCTGAGGCGTTGTCCCGTCTCTTCCTCCCCTTCCAGCTCTCTGAACAAGCTGGGATTTCTCTCCTCAAATACACCCAGCCCTGGGACCTATGAAGGCCAGGGCCTACTGCCTGCTAAAGTCCTGAGGGTTCAGAAGTGAGGGAAGATGCTGTGGAGAGGAGAAGCCCCCCTAGACCCATGTGTCCCCTGCCTAGCTGCATCTTCCTCACACATACCCCCACACAGCCCTGTGAACTGGTCTCCATGAGGTTGGGCAAGTGGTGGGAGATAATGATGGTTCAGAGGAGGCAGTCTTCCCCCTTCCATGCTCATTGCTGGGCAGAATCCACCCACTCTGTGTCCCCTCCTTCTGCAGGGGATGATGTGGCCCATTGTGACCGATTTGCTGTGTGGGGGCGGAGGCAGGGGACTGGGGGTAACAGCTTCATTTTGGCACCCAAAGGTCAGAACAGACATTGATCAAAGATTCCACAGATAGCGGTCTGGGGGAGGGAGAAGGCAGGGCTGTAGGGTGTGGATACTGGCAAAGGGGAGGAAGCTCAAGTGCTGTTTCTACTATGGGATGCAAAAGCAATACTGGCGTCAATTAGATTAAGTCTTGTTCAAGTGAGAAGATGCTACCAGCAAATTAAACAGGGGATAACAAAATCATACTCAGTTCTGATTGAAGCTGCCTGGTGGTGGTTGGCTAGTTATTTAGTGCTGAACGGGGCAGAGGGGCTGGTTATTTGGCAGCATGGTGATGATGGAACAGGGACAGGTGTGTTTTTTTTCCTGTGCCACTGAAAGAATAAATAAATAAATAACCTCAAACCATGTGTCATCAGTGCAGCTCAGCACAGCCAGCTTTGAGCCAAGGCCAGGATGCCACCACCCTTCACCCTGCTTCACCAAGGCAAGGGCAGTGCCAAGAGATTGACATTGATGGGAAGAAAAAACAAGCCATGTGGGAGAGATGCCCACGACCCCCCACTGCCTGAAGATAATCAGCCTGGGACTTGGATTGCCAAGGACTTGATTTAAAAGTGTTACTGGGAACTTCCTTTTGAAATGGGAAAGAGAATGGGGGCAGGGAGGGGAACAGAGCGGGGCTTCCTTATCCCAAACTCAACATCCAGAACCTGTGAACTTGCAGAGGAGAGGTGTTTTTGTCCAAAAATTCTTCCAACCTTGGTGACATCCCAGTGAGATATACAGATGCCTGCCATACATACTACTCGGAGGTCACAGCATTTCCAGCCCTTTCTTAGTTTGTGAAGAAAGGAAATAGACCATATGTTTCAGAGATAGGGCCCAGGTGCCAAAGTTTGGATCCAAACTCTCATCTGAATCTCAGTTTCCCCCATGCTGCCAGGGGTGTTTGGATGTTGAATTTAGAGTGGCCTACTATAAAGACAGGGTCAAAGAGGTGACACTCAAATCCAGATCTGAATCCAGATCCAAACTGCCCTGGAGTTTCGGGTTTGGTCTGGGTTGGGATCCTTTATTCCAGCCCAGGTCCATCCCTAATTTCTTGAAAGGAAAAGAAACAAAAACAATGGACTAAAAGGTGTTTTAAAATATCAGGAGAGAGGCTACCAAGGAAATAAATAGTGATGAAAACACTGGTAATACTCCTAACGTCACGCAGCTCTAAAATTCAAGTAGTGTGCACGTGTCAAGAGCATTTCCTTCAAGCCTCTGCGGCTCGGAAGTCAGATTGTGTCCCACAGTTCACAGGTACAACCAGCCCCTCCCTGGTGTAGACATGGAATTGGAGGAGGGGAGAGGAAAAGTGGATGCAATCACTGCTGATGACCATGTCTTTACTGTACCCCCTTGATGCCATGCTTCAGCGAGACAAAAAGACATCAAGATTCTAGTCTGTTGGTCTGAGGCCAGTCGGCTGCAACTCAGAGCTGGAAGGGATATTGCTTCAAATAGTCCCCCATCCTCCTGGGCAGGGGCAGCTGGTCCACCTCCTCTGTCGACTTGTTGATCTGTAGCCGGCACAGGTGCTGTAGGCTGGGGACACTATCCTTGCGGCTGAGTGGCCGTATCAGCTTCAAGTGCACTGCCGCAGCCACCATCTCTTTTTGCATGGAGGACAGGGGCGAGGGCGGTGTGTAAGGGGCCTCATTCTTGTTCTCCACTGTGCAGGACATGACATAGTGCTGGATAAGGCTGACCACATCTGGGAAGGCCAGGATGCGGGGTTTGGAAAGGCAGTTTGAGTCGAGCCGGAACTTGCTGTCGGCATATTCAATGCGCACATTGGTGGGACCCCGGTTGGTCTTGACGGAGAGTGTGAACAGGTAGCTGGGGTGGGTACTGTCCCGTACCAGGAAGGTACCCTCAGGCATCTTCTGAAGATGCTGCTTGGCCTCACTGGCTGTGATAGACCCCCAATACCAGCCTGGAAAGGAATCCCAAAAAGAGAGTTCATTTAGAAAGAAAGAATCATCACAAGACTGAAAACACAGGCTGCTCATATCAGGGAGGCAGGAGCAGGCTTCATGGGAAATACAGTAGAGACGGCATAGCCAAGCCCTGCAGGGTTTCCAGCCTACGTTTTTCATCAGTGTGCTTAGGCTGGGGGAGGGGAGGCCACTGCTGCAGTGTGTGGAGCTTACAGAGACAGAGGAGCCAGTTCCCCTTTCTGTCAATTGAGCTATTAAAGGCAAAGCTCCCGTGTATGCTAGTAGTAGGCTACTTTGTGATATAAACACTGGCTGTGTGGTGGCTGAGACCAGGACCACTCGTTGCACTGATAAGTTTCTGCTGTAACAGCTTCTGGGGCAAGACACTTACAGCAGACCAACCTTAGTGCCCAGCGACCTTCCTAGGAGAGGAGATTCTTCTTGGAGGTGGCTCACAGAGAGTTCTTCCCCACACCCTGTGGCCGCCTCATGCAGTGACCTCATGCTGGTGGGTAGAGCCTTACCAGATTCTCGCAGATAGGAGAAGGTTTTTGCAATGCATAGCAGGTCTTCTTCAGGATCTCGCATCCGAGGCAGGTTATTCTCAGGAGCAGGTGCCATGAAGGCAGGAGCAGATTCTCCCTGGAAGACCGTAACGGAGCGAGGTTGCATGATCTGCTCGGACAAATCCACTGCAATGCCTCTGAGCGACTGTCTCCTGAACTTCTCCTCTGCCAGCAAAGGATGGGGTCTGAAATTAAGGATGTATTGTATGATTTTTAGCTTACCTCGCCTAGGGTTGCATTATCAGCTCAGCATCTGCTCTGCTGTGCTACAGCACGTGTTCTGTAAACAGATCCTCACTATGGTTATGTTCCAACAGAAGTAGAAAAGGAAGAAACAAACATCACAGAGCTAAATATGAACCCCTCGATGCAGGGAGGGATGGGTGGCTTTTTCCACCTTGGAAGGGACACTAGTTCAAACACCTTGTAACTCCACCAAGAGTCTGACATTCCTCTAATCCATTGGTTCCCAACCCGGGGTACGCATACCTCTGAGGGGTACGCAGAGTTTTCCAGGGGGTACATCAACTCATCTAGATATTTGCCGAGTTTTACATCAGGCTACATAAAAAGCACTAGCGAAGTCAGTACAAACTACAATTTCATACAGACAAGGGCTTGTTTATACTGCTTTATATACTATACACTGAAATGTAAGTGCAATATTTATATTCCAGTTGATTTATTTTATAATTATATGGTAAAAATGAGAAAGTCAGCAATTTTTCAGTAGTAGTGTGCTGTGACACTTTGGCATTTTTATGTCTGATTTTGTAAGCAAGTAGTTTTTAAGTGAGGTGAAACTTCAGGGTACGCAAGACAAATCAGACTCCTTCAAGGAAGGGGTACAGTAGTCTGGAAAGGTTGAGAGCCACTGCTCTAATATATAGGATACTGCATTTCTAATAAGGCTGTGGGGAGGAGATACAGATAGGATTCCTGATGACATGCAGTGCGCCTGATTCTGTTTCACTGGTGTAAACTTCAGTGGAGTTACTCCACATTTATGAAAGTGTGTCTGAGAGGAGAATCAGCCCCCCCAAGTTATCCTCCTGTCACTACAGGTTGGCCTGATCTTGTCATGTCTGTTAGAAGCTAAGTGTGTGCTGATCTTGAAATGCCATCACAGCATGGTCTGACTGGGCCTGGCTCAGGCCTTTCGTCTTCTGGCACTCTTCACCCTCACTCAACCCTGTGCTGCAGCACATCTCAAATGTTTATCCCTATTGCACCTGGCACCAAGGTGACCTCTCTAGGGTCAAAAAATATAAGGTAAATGTGTTCCCAGGGAAATGCAATACAATCCCCAACTTGAGACCTAGGGACTGCCTGAAGCTAATGGAGATTAAAAAGGCAGCTGCAGCATTCTCCCACGTCATAGGAAAAAGAGGGGGAGAGAGGACGGATGTCCCTGGCGTTTCTCCTCCAATCTTATCAACTTTGTCCTTTGTATAGACAGTGACATTTAATGGGCACACAAATGTGGATGAGGCAAGGATAAGGTTACAGACTGATCTTCCTCACCCTACCCTGGCTTGGCCCACTCCTCTCTCCAGCCCTCTCGCCCTGCTGTGTCCCAATTGTGGGACAAAGACACCAAAAGGAGAGACATATGAAGAACAATAGCACAGAGCGGATTGAAGGGGAGTTTTTCCTTTAAGAGAGAGAGCGAGCTGCAGTCAGAGTTCCATGGTTCTGAATTTATGGGGCCATAGGTAAATCTGGCTCTAAAGTGAGGGACACTCAGTATTCTCAAAGAATGAAGGGCAGTCAAGGAGGACACACTGATCCCACAAAATCAAATGCTCCACAGAATTTCAGAAGAGACTGTTGTGAGTTAAAACATCAACCAAATACATCCCTGGTCTTCTTCAGCCAATCCCTACTTTAGGAAAAGCAAGATATGATATGCATGGACTTTGAATCCTGCCTATTAATTTCTATCCTAGAAGACCTCACCTGCTAAATCTTTGTTCTAGCCCCTAGTTTTCACCAGTATTCTCTGATATCTAGTATACAAAGCGTTTCTCTGTGGCTCTTGTTTTGCAGGCAACGGTTCTGGATAAGATTCCCTTCCATGGTAGCACTGTCGTGAAGGAAGCCCAGACACTTTCTCCAAGGAAAGTCTGACCTGGGTTATATTCAGTAGCTTTTGGGCACTGCCTGTGCTCTTTCAAAAAGAGATAGTACAGGCCTGATCCTCCACTGCCTTTCTCCTTGTGTAATCACTGTGCAAAGTGGGTGTCAAATGCTGCCCTCAGTGGAGGATTCAGTTTTGGTAGCTTTCAACACCAGCAGTTTGCATTGCACAGATATAAATGACTGCCAAAGGTGAAAGGTAGGGGAGAAGGAGTCCCACGGTGCATAGGCCTCATTCCCAGCTTGAGAACAATAATGCTGCAGCTTGGATTCCAAAATTGAGCTTGCTGCTTCTTGGCAATGTTTCTGCTACGCCCTCAGGCAAAGTCTTGTGTTTAAAGAAATGTTTTCTTGTTGCTAGCATGAGAACCATTTTGCTTTTTAGACACCTGATTTGGGAAGGGGATTAAGATTTGTCTGGGGGAGATGGAGAGACCAGGAAGCGGTTTTGAATGGAATCTTTGAAGACAATCACTAGGTACCTTAACTGATCATTTATTAGAAAGTTCTGCTCCTGCTTTCACTATGCTGCATCTGTATCTTCCATTGTCTTATGGAATGCGGTCTCGGAACCTCCAGGACTCATCTTGAAGCCACCCTGGTGAGGCCATTCCCCTTTCACTAAAGGAAGCTGTGAATCAATTCACATTTCACTTCAGAGATGTAGAAAGGGCTCAAGTCTTTAAACTCTATGTACAATCATAGGTGCTGGAACTAGGAGTGCGGGGGGTGCTGTCGCACCCTCTGGCTTGAAGTGGTTTCCATTATATACAGGGTTTACAGTTCGGTTCAATGGCTCTCAGGACCCCCACTATAAACTTGTTCCAGCACCACTGTGTACAATCCCCTCTCCGTAGTCACAAGAGCTCTTGTGAAGTGGGGCCAGTGTGGATTGGAGAAAGATGAGTTCACCTACAGTGGTCATCCCCTGGCTCCCATATACTCCCTGACTATCCTGCCACCTAAAACCTGTGGAGCCCAACCCCCCGTGCATTTCCAGTGGGGGTTCTTCCACAATATCCAGGGAAAGGTCACAGGGGATGCTGCATGGATTTTGCTCCCCTTCCATACATATAAAAAAGCCTGGGGTGACACAACCTCTAATGAACACAGTGCAGTGAAAGAAAGTTTTAAATTCTGTGTGTGGCAGGAACGTGGACCCATTAATGGAGTCTAATTAATGATGATTCAAAAGTGCCTGAGCTACTAAACAAGACAAATATAGAAAAGAGGTCAAGGATCAGGAATGAACAGAATACGTGTGACTATAGCTGCTATTATGAACCAGATAAAGAACTATGTGGAAGAAACTGTATTTATAAAAATCAGCAGGTCCAGTTGATATGCATCTTTTTGTCATAAAAGAAGCAGCAAGCAAACTTTTTCTGACCCCTCGAGAAAAGCCCTGGAAAACTGAGAAGATACAAGAGCGCAGACGCAGGCAGTACCAAGTAGAGTGATCTTTGCCATTTCCTCTGTGATAAGTCAAACTTCATAATGACACACATAGTGAAATAGTACAGGAAGAAGGGTCCAGTCCTACACTCCTTATATTGGCAAATTCCCATCAGCTCCCACAGGACTTTTGCCTGAGTAAGAAGGGCAGGATTGGGTCCAAAATGCATACAATCTTAGAGGACAATGGAACAAGCAGCTTTATAAAGACAAACAGTGGACAAACTTCCCCCGTTCGAATGAAGAACAGGTTATTAATGGATGATAGGTAGGCTGTAGATATGATATATTTGCACTTCAGTAAAGCATATGATAGTGTCCTGCAAAGCCTAAACTGAAAAATTAATTTCAAGCAGCTTGGCTATGAGCACTATCATGTGGGCTGAAAACATGGGTGAAACCAAGCAAAGGAAGACATAGGTTGAGCAGCAGGAAAATATTTGTAATAGTGAGCTCTATGAGACGTTGGGGACTCTCAGGGGAACTGGTGGAAATCCCCACACTTGAGTCACTTAAAAGTAGACAGAGCAGAAGTATAACACTGTGAGGAAAATCTTCTAGTGGCAGACAGGATGGTTAAAATGACATCATGGCCAGACATTAATGAAGGTGCGAGCTTGCAAATATTTCCAAGAGCACAAATGCCTGATATATTCATGCAGATAAGGTACCGTACATATGTAGATGACCCATGTAGTGCCTAACTGACCATGTGAGCATGCAAATGCCAATATACACGCACTAGCCAGGGGTACTTATATGATAAAATTAGGCATGCAGAAGAATTTATTTGCACCTTATTGGATATCTGGGGCAGTAGGGCTTTTCCCCATCTTTAATTTTTATAATGCACTGTGTGTATACACATGCATGTGTACACACATAATCTTGTATAGAAAAACTATGCAAGAAGAAATATACATTAATTCTATATATTCATTTGGAATTAGACATAGACAGTTTTAAAAAAAATTCCTGAAAAGCTTTTCCCTGTAAGTAGTTTGTTTCTATGGAGAAATCGGATAGCTCCTATTATTCTGTGCTTCTGTCCTCTGTAGTTTTACATATGATATATTGTATAGCATAGTCAGAATTTTCCTCTAACTAATTTTTACCTGTAAGAACCTTGAGTGCCATGTGATTTCTCAGCTATAGAGAGAGCATGGATATCAGGGTGTCTGTTCATGCCCTTCTTGGGCAAAACATATAAAATACCCAGAAACACAAGACACTCACATGTACTGAGGGCCAAATACTCAGCTGGTGTAAATCAGCATAGCCCCATTAACCTGAATAGACCGACACCAGTTTATACCAGCTGAGGATCTGCCCCAGAGTCTGTGATTGACAATTCTCAAATCAAGCGTTTAAAATGAAGGCTGCAAGGAATCTTACCCCTGAACACAGATGATCATGTCACTCCAGGACCAAGAAAAACGCATTAAGTCTTCAATAGGATGGGAAAATGGTCTTCCCCTTTTTCTTGCCGCCTTCTTTGTTCCCCAGAGGAGTTAGGACAAATCTTTAGTTAGGAATTCACAGGAAGAAAAAGACTGGACTGCTCCCAGCAAACCTCTTCCACGGCACACTGGAGTTCACACACCGGGAGAAGCCAAGCAGAAAGCAAATCAGGCTGCCCAGAGAAAGACTTTACGGATTTTTCAGCAACTTTAGCTAGGAAAATGTGCGCAGTCTTGGTGCTTTTGAAGATAAGAAAATATATTCTTGCTCTGATTAAAAAAATAAAATAAAATAAAAATGACCAGAGAAAAGGAAAAAGGATGTTAAAAGAAGGAATGAAATCTCCTTCAGAACGACCTTTCAAGTCAGGATTTAAAGCACCTCCGAAATAACAATAAATAGGTATCAATAAATAATCTCTCCCTGAATGTAGAGCTGGGAGAACGGCAACCTACTTGGACGCTGGCTCCAGGAGTAATGAAGCTCTGGAAAAAAACACAACTAAGTAATCTTTTGTTTGCCCCTTTTAATCTGTTCCAGGAAGTGACGGATTCCTGGAATTGTATTGTATTCACATCACTGTTCTGACATTAAAAAACAAAAAGTATAAATAGATGTGTCCATAATGGACATCTTGATGTCAGCATTGCACTCCAGAGAATTTGGGGGCGGGGGGGGGGGAAGACCCTTCAAAATATACCAAAATCCCCAAGGAAAAAGGCAGGGTCAGGTCAGATTGGTCATCTCCTTCCAGGGACCCAGCTGAAAAGTTGTAAATTGTTTTCTGTTTTATAAAGCATTTGGCTGCTGTCTCTCTATGTGTTCAAAGAAATACCTTTGATAGATTTCCAAGAACTTTCCAGGAAAGCTGGGCTGAACCACAGAGCTCTGCCAATCAGAGCAAACCGAGGCTGGGCTGGACCTCAGAGCTCTGCCAATCAGAGGCGAATGAGGCTGGGCTGACGCCGCAAGCTGCAATGAGCCCAGCCCCCACAGTCACAGAGAAACACACGCAGAAAAGAGGGAGGGAAATGCAGGCAGCAGTTGTAATCACCAGGGGCCCTTTAACCATGTGACTAGGAAAAAGCGAGATTAGAAACTCGCTGACCATTCCCAGATGGCTATGTGAAACCAGAGAGCAGCTGTAATGCACCCCCTACTCCAAATATCAGCAAGTGGCCTCCTTGTTAGGCTTTGTACCACAAGGCTGGGATAAAGGAAATTCCCCTCCTCTAGCTTTAACTTGCAGCATCAAATTTGCCAATTCCCCCTGCTTTCTCATAAAAATAAACAATCTTTCCCTTTCCTGGCCAACCTGGCAGTGTCTGGCCAGACAGGCTGAGATTTCAACACTGAGAATCATGTTTTCCAAGTGGATTTGGTGAATGTGAAAGGTGCTGAGTTGAGAGCCCCAGAGATAATTCCTCTTTAATTCACAGAACAAGGACTGCAGGGGCAACAGCTGAGCAAACGCCTTCCAAGGAACATGGAAGGTAGGACTGGAAGGAACTTCCTGAGTCATTGAGTCCAGTTCCTGTTATTGCAGGCGAGCCCATCCTATAATCCCATTCATAAATTTATCAAGTTCCCTCTTCAAACTAGTTAGGTTGTTTGCCCCCATTCCTACTACTGGGATGCTGTTCTAGAGCCTCACTCCTCTGATGGTTAGAAACCTTTTTCTATTTTCCCACTTAGATTTATTAATGGGTAAATGAATAAATTCCATACCACCCAGGCCAATGCATCTCAGTCAATGACCTGTAGTGACCACCTTAAGTGATAAGACAGTGAGCAGGTTGAGCTCTAGAGCAGTGGTCCCCAAACTTTTTACCGCACGCTCCCCTTTACTCCTGTCTGCGCCTCGCCCTCAGAGCCAGGGCCAGGGCTGGCTCCAGGCACCAGCGTAGCAAGCAGGTGCCTGGGGCGGCCAATGAAGAAGGGGGCGGCACGTCCGGCAGCGATTCGGCGGCGGGGCCGTCGCTCCCTCTCGGAGCGAAGGACCTGCTACCGAATTGTAGCTGATCGCGGCTTTTGTGTGTGTGTGTGTGTGTGTGTGCGTGTGTGCGTGGGGTGGCAAAAATGCTAGAGCCGGGCCTGGCCAGGGCCGGGAGCGGGGCCACAGCTCTTGGGGGGGGAGGATGCAGACAGGAGTAAGAGGGCCACGGCTGGGGCCACAGCTGAGGGTGAAGGAGGGGGAGTAGCCTCAGGCATGGACCAGGGCCAGGGCTAGAAGTGGAGCTGGGTGGTGCTCCCCTCCCCCCCCCGGTGAGGGCTGGCTTGGCCCCAGCCACACCAACCCCCCCCAAATGTTCCTCCGTGCCCCCCTAGAGGACCTCTGCTCTAGAGAAATGGAATCCTTGGAACCTCCACTGGGACTGTCTACAAGAGTGCCAGTGAGGAATCTCATACTCAGAAAGACAGCTGAACACTAGACACTGGGCTATGTAGGGTGGCCAAGTGCCCTCGTAACCTGGGAATCTCCTAGTCTTTGAAGGCCATCCTAGCCTCTGGATAAGGTTTATAAAACCAGTGATTCCCCCTACCTTCAGAGTCACTTTTACATAGCCATGTGGCCTCGGGGGGTGGGGTGGGGGGGTGTGTGGAGGAGAGAACAGAGCAGGTCCCCTACAAGCTGCCAAAAAATTCCATGTGTATCTTCCTGACTTTCCAGGTAGTAGTCTTTGGCAATGGCTAATTAACCTTTACATTCACAGTGCATCTTCCTCTTCAGTTATGAAGGGGAGTTCATTGAGGTAATAGAGTTATTATATCTTAGGCAGGAGCACGGCAGCTCAGTAGGGACATGGAAAAGGCATCTTCACAGATTTCTTAGATTTGTAATCAGGCTCTATCTAGTGGCCATTTTCTGAAAAACACTTCTCTCTTCGAGGAGCAGGAGTACATAACTAAGTACTGAGTGGCAAAAGCCAAAAATCAACAAATGCACTCAATTCGATAACTCAGTTCTTTGGTGCTATGGGAGTGGTGGTATGTGTAGGGTGACCAGACAGCAAGTGTGAAAAATCGGGATGGGGGTGGGGGGTAATAGGAGCCTATATAAGAAAAAGACCCAAAAATCGGGACTGTCCCTATAAAATCGGGACATCTGGTCACCCTAGGTATGTGGGTGTGCACATCAGTAAAGAAGTGTACTGGTGTGTATATATAACTCAGCTTGGTAATCCCCTGAGAGGTGGTGGGTAAATGTGTTCCAGTGAATGTCCTGTTTCTAAGTACTGGATCTATTACTAAAACCTGTCACCGAAATATGGAAAGAGAACAGCTACATTTTAGTCAGATCTACACACACTCCCTCTTCTGTCTGTGTTTAATTTACAGATGGTGGGGCAGAGCCTCAAAGTTCCATTGACTTCAATAGCTCTACATCACGGTATATCAGCTGAGAATCTTGCCTATCATTCCCACTCCTGACATCCCTGATGCTTGCACCAATGCACAAAAAAGATAATAAACAAAACAGAGCGCCTGATTCACCATTGTCCTTCACCTTGTGTAGTCATCTACCCTGTGCAAAGCCAGTGTAACCCACTGCCATTCCGACTAGGTAGCATTCTATACCCTCTTTGCGCTCCCTGTGTAAATGTCTGCAGAAGGTACAAGTCAATGGAGAAGAAGGACTTTGAATTGAGACTTAAAAGACACAGCATTACTTACTGCTGACCAAATGGAAGAGAATTTGTTTAAGAGAGAATTTCAAAGGATTTCAAAGCTCTGGGAGGATTTACAATAATGATAATGGGAAGTAAAAAATATAAAAGTGAATAAGATGACGGCGTCCCTTACAAAATTCCACCAATGCACTATCACCATCTACTGGTAAATGCCTGTATATACGAAAAGATAAATGGGCCTGACTCTCCTTTTCACTGACACTTTCACTAGTCGTGCAAATGGCCCTTAAAGTGGGTTTAAATATAATTGTTGCCCACTTTAAAGTCCCTTCACACTACCAAAGGGGTGTAAATTGGCCTTATTGTAAATGAGAATCAGGCCCAGAAATGTTTCATGTGCTAAATTTACCCCTAAATGTAAAATGTTATACCCACAAAGGACAGGAAATTCATAGGTCAGGTTTTCACAACAGCCTGAAGTCTAACCCAACTGCTCAAGTGTGCTATCATTTGATCCCTAATCCCTATAGGATCCCTCGACAAGGGGGCAGAGCTAACTGAGGGAGAACTCAAGTTTAACAAGCCACCTCCTAAGCCACCAGAGGAGCTAGCGAACAGGAGCAGGAAAGAGCAGAGTTTTGCGAGGGAGCGTGAGAGCCAGACACATCCAACAAACACACTCTAAATTTAGGCCAATAATCCCCCCCAAAACAAAGAACAAACAAAATAAACCCACAATAGTAAAAATAATGCAGGCAGAAATCCAACAGCAGATGGGGGCTATCCAGTTCACTGCACCGAATGCAGCATGTACAATTTCCTGCCTTGTGAGCAGGTGGCATATGTGAACATTTGATGCGATCAACTCATGGCCCTCAGAGACTGAGTACTGGCTCTTGAGACAGAGTGGCTGAACTGGAGGAGCTAAGGGAGACAGAGATGCACATAGATGAGACTTTCAGGGACACAGTAGAGTGGTCCGACTCCCAGTCTGACAGCCTCTCTGCTGTTGAGGACGATGAAAGTCTCAGGGAAGGAGAACATCAAGCTGGCGCGGAGGGAAATGATCCCAGATGATGTCGTTGTATCCTCTCGCACTGAGGATTCTCCTCCTGGGGAGGGAACCCCAGTTATTAGGAAGAGACAGGTAGTAGTAACGGGGAATTCGATTATTAGAAATATAGATAGTTGGGTTTGTGATGACCAGGAGACCCACATGGTGAATTTCCTGCCAGGTGTGAAGGTTGCAGATCTCTCAAGACACCTGCACAGACTTATGTGTAGTGCTGGTAGGGTGACCAGATGTCCCGATTTTATAGGGAAAGTCCCGATTTTTGGGTCTTTTTCTTATATAGGCTCCTATTACCCCCCACCCCATGTCCTGATTTTTCACACTTGCTGTCTGTTCACCCTAAGTGCTGGGGAGGAGCTGGCGATTGTGGTACATGTAGGTACCAATGAAATAGGGAAAGGTAGGAGAGAGGTCGTGGAGGCCAAATTTAGGCTGCTAGGTAAGAGATTAAAGTCCAGGACCTCCATGGTAGCATTCTCTGAAATGCTTCCAGTCCCATGCGCAGAGCCAGTTAAACAGGCAGAACAGCAGGGTCTCAATGTGTGGATGAGACGGGGTGCTGAGAGGAATGATGTAAGTTTATTAGGAACCTTTTGGGAAAGGAGGAGCCTGTACAGGAAAGATAGGCTCCACCTAAAACAAAACAAAACTAGACGGCTGGCATATAAAATTGAGAAGGTCATAGAGGAGTTTTTAAACTAAGGGCTGGAGGGAAAGCCAACTGGTGTGGAGGAGCCCATGGTTCAGACAGACATATCCCTTAGGCGAGGATTTATTAAAGGGGATTCTCTGTATCCTAGTAAAGAGGAGAGAATGGAAGTCGATAAAGTACAGTAGGAACTGAAGAGAAACAGTCAAATGAAAAAGAGTCCAATTCAGTTACATCACATGAAGGCAGACAACTAAGCACTTGTGTTCAAATGCTAGAAATATAAATACTAAGATGGATGAACTTGAGTGCCTGGTATAAAATGAGGATATGGATGTAATAGGTATCACAGAAACTTGGTGGAATGATGATAATCAATGGGACACAGAAATACCAGTGTACAAAATATATAAGAATGACAGCGTAGGTCACGCTGGTGGGAAATGTAACACTATACACCTCTACTCCGATATAACACTGTCCTCGGGAGCCAAAAAATCTTACCGTGTTATAGGTGAAACTGCGTTATATCGAACTTGCTTTGATCCACCGGAGTGCGCAGCCCCGCCCCCCTGGAGTGCTGCTTTACCGTGTTATATCCGAATCATGTTATATTGGGTCGCGTTATATCAGGGTAGAGGTGTATGTGAAAGAAAGCAGAGAGTCAAATATAGTAAAAATCCTAAATGACTCAAACTGTACCATACAAACTGTATAGATAGAAATTCCATGATTGAATATTAAGAGTATAGCAGTAGGAATATACTACTGACCACCTGACCAGGATGATGACAGTGATTGTGAAATGCTCAGGGAAATTAGAGAGGCTACAAAAACTGAAAACTCCGTAATAATAGGGGATTTCAACTATTCCCATACCTGTTGCAGAGATAACATTTCTAGACACCATTAATGACTGCTTCTTGGAGCAGCTTGTCCTGGAACCCACAAGAGGAGAGACAATTCTTGATTTACTCCCAAGTGAAGGGCAGGATCTGATCCACATTGTGTATATAGCGGAACCACTCAGTTATAGCCACCATATTGTAATTAAATTTAACATCCTTATGGGGGGCGGGAAAACCAAAGAAACTCACCAAGCATTTCACTTCAAAAAGTGGAACTACACAAAAATGAGGAAGCTAGTTAAACAGAAATTAGAAGGAACAGTCACAAGGGTGAAATGTTTGAAAACTGCATGGAAACTATTTAGGACTCAAACTAAATATTTACCCCAAATTAAAAAAACACTGTAAGAGGATCAAAAAAATGCCACTATGGCTAAATCACAGAGTACAAGAGGTGGTTAGAGGCAAAAAGTCATCCTTTAAAAATTGGAAGGCAAATCCAACCGAGGAAAATAGAATAAACTCTGGCAAGTCCAGTGTAAAGTATAATTAGGCAGGCCAAAAAAGAATGTGAAGATCAAGTAGCAAAAGATACAAAAAGTAACAGCAATTTTTTTTAAGTATATCAAGAGCAGGAAGCCAGCCAAACAGTCAGTGGAGCCACTAGCCGATTACGAGCTAAATGAATTCTTTGCATCAGTCTTCACTGCAGAGTATCTGAGGGAGATTCCCAAACTTGAGCCATTCTTTTTAGGTGACACATCTGAGGAACTGGCCCAGATTGAGGAGGTTTTGGAACAAATTGATAAATTAAACAATAATAAGTCACCAGGGCCAGATGGTATTCACCCAAGAGTTCTGAAGGAATTCAAAAATGAAATAACAGAACTACTAATTGTGGTGTGTAACCAATCACTTAAATCAGCCCCTCTACCTGATGACTGGAGCGTAGCTAATGTAACAGCTAATTTTAAAAAAGGCTCCAGAGGCAATCCTGGCAGTTATAGGCTGGTAAGACTAATTTCAGTACATAAGAACGTAAGAATGGCCATACTGGGTCAGACCAAAGGTCCATCCAGCCCAGTATCCTGTCTACCGACAGTGGCCAATACCAAGTGCCCCAGAGGGAGTGAACCTAACAGGTAATGATAAAGTGATCTCTCTCCTGCCGTTCATCACCACCCTCTGACAGACAGAGGCTAGGGACACCATTCTTTACCCATCCTAGCTAATAGCCATTAATGGACTTAACCTCCATGAATTTATTCAGTTCTCTTTTAATTCCGGTTATAGTTCTAGCCTTCACAACCTCCTCAGGCAAGGAGTTCCACAAGTTGACTGTGCGCTGTGTGAAGAAGAACTTCCTTTTATTTTATTTGTTTTAAACCTGCTGCCCATTCATTTCATTTGGTGGCCCCTAGTTCTTATATTATGGGAACAAGTAAATAACTTTTCCTTACTCACTTTCTCCACATCACTAATGATTTTATATACCTCTATTATATCCCTCCTTAGTCTCCTCTTTTCCAAGCAGAAAAGTCCTAGCCTCTTTAATCTCTCCTCATATGGGACCCGTTCCAAACCCCTAATCATTTTAGTTGCCCTTCTCTGAACCTTTTCTAATGCCAGTATATCTTTTTTGAGATGAGGAGACCACATCTGTATGCAGTATTCAAGATGTGGGCGTACCATGGATTTATATAAGGGCAATAAGATATTCTCCGTCTTATTCTCTATCCCCTTTTTAATGATTTCTAACATCCTGTTTGCTTTTTTGACTGCTGCTGCACACTGCATGGATGTCTTCAGAGAACTATCCACGATGACTCCAAGATCTTTTTCCTGATTAGTTGTAGCTAAATTAGCCCCCATCATATTGTATGTATAGTTGGGGTTATTTTTCCCAATGTGCATTACTTTACATTTATCCACATTAAATTTCATTTGACATTTTGTTGCCCAATCACTTAGTTTTGTGAGATCTTTTTGAAGTTCTTCACAGTCTGCTTTGGTCTTAACTATCTTGAGCAGTTTAGTATCATCTGCAAACTTTGCCACCTCACTTTTTACCCCTTTCTCCAGATCATTGGTTGAAATTATAGGAAAGAACACAATTATCAGACACATAGATTAACACAATACGTTGGGGAAGAGTCAATCCAGCTTTTATAAAGGGAAATCATGCCTCACCAATCTATTAGAATTCTTTGAGGGTGTCAACAAACATGTGGACGAAGGTGATCCAGTGGATATAGTAGAAAGTGACAAAGAGTCCTGTGGCACCTTATAGACTAACAGACATATTGCATCTGTCAAAGTGAGTATTCATCCACGAAAGCTTATGCTCCAATACGTCTGTTAGTCTATAAGGTGCCACAGGACTCTTTGTCGCTTTCTACAGATCCAGACTAACACGGCTACCTCTCTGATAGTGGATATAGTGTACTTGGACTTTCAGAAAGCCTTTGACAAGGTCCCTCACCAAAGGCTCTTAAGCAGAGTAAGGAGTCATGGGCTAAGAGGGAACATCTTCTCATGGACCAGTAACTGGTTAAAAGATAGGAAACAAAGGGTCGGAATAAATGGTCAGTTTTCACATTGCAGAGAGGTATATAGTGGGGTCCTTACTGGGACCTGTGCTGTTCCATCTATTCATAAATGATCTGGAAAAGGGTGTGAACAGTGAGGGGACAAAGTTTGCAGACAATACAAAATAACTCAAGATAGTTAAGTCCAAAGCTGATTGCAAGGAGTTACAAAGAGATCTCACAAAACTGGGTGACTGGGCAACAAAATGGCTGATAAAATTCAATGTTGGTAAGTGCAAAGTAATGCACACCGGAAAACATAATCCCAACTATACATGCAAAATGATGGGGTGTAAATTATCTGTTACCATTCAAGAAACAAATCTTGGAGTCATCATGGATAGTTCTCTGAAAACATCTGCTTAATGTGCAGCAGCAGTCAGAAAAACTAACTGAATGTTAGTAACCATTAGGAAAGATACAGATGATAAGTAAGGCTACAATTTAGTCAGGGGTATTTCTAGTAAAAGTCATGGATAGGTCATGGGCAATAAACAAAAATTCAAGGCCCGTGACCGATCCGTGACCTTTACTATAAATACCCCTGACTAAATCTTAGTTGGGGGGGCCCCTGGGTGCCGCTGCTCTGGGAGGCCCCCAAGGCCAGCCACACTGACTGCTACTCGAGCAGACCCTGGAGCCAGGGGCCGCCGAGCAGCGGCTGGTGCTGCCACCCTCGGGGCCACTGCTCTGGCTACCTCCGGGACCGCTGCTCAGGCGATCCCCAGGGCCGACCGCACCAGCCGCTGCTTGGGCGGTCCCCAGGGCCAGCTGCCTGGGGCCACCTGAATGGCTGGCTGCGGGACCGCTCCAGCAGCGGC
>NW_020664583.1:9356220-9391462 GCF_002925995.2 Terrapene triunguis
CGCGGCTCGGGTCGGCTCCGGCCCAGCCCGGCCCCCGTGGCTTGGCTCGGGTCGGCTCCGGCCCGGCCCGGCCCCCGTGGCTCGGGTCCGGCCCGGCCCGGCGCGGCTCCGGGCAGACCCAAGCCCGGCAATCCCGGCCGGAGCGCGGCTCGATTCCTGGGGGCGGGGCTTGCTGCAAGCCCCGCCCCCAGGAATCGGGCCCCGCGCTTGCTAAAGCCGGCCCTGGTTGAACAATGAACAGATACAGAAATATATCATACTGCACCCAGTTAGACTATATGGATTATATGACATAGGAAAAGTTGCCCCTGTCCCTTCACCTGACTCCTACTCCCTTCCTCTGCTCCTGCCCTTCTCTCTACCTTGCAGGGTGGGTTCCAGGCACCAGTCAACCAAGCACGTGCTTGGGGTGGCACCTTAGAAGGGGCAGCAAATGTTGAGGTGGCGGGGGGCGCTCGCGGTGTTTTTGTTGTTGGTTTTTTTCTTCAGCGGGGCGGCGCTCAAGGGTTTTTTTTTGTTTGTTTGTTTTTTGTTTCGGCCGGGCAGCGCGGGGAGTGTTTCGGCAGCGTGGCGCTGGGGAGCGGGGCGGGGGCTTCGGCGGCCCGGCGCGGCGCACCGGAGGTTTGGGGGGCCCGGCCCGGCCCGGCGCTTGGGGGGCGGGGGCGGATGTTTGGCCGGCCTGGCCCGGCACTCCAGGGGTTTGGGCGGCCCGGCGCGGCGCTTTGGGGGGGCGGGGGTTTGGGCGGCCCGGCGCGGCGCTCGGGGGGGGCAGGGGTTTCGGCGGCACAGCGCTGCGGGGGGGTCGGCGGCACGGCACTCGGGGAGGGAGGAGTGTTACGGCGGGGCGGCGCTCTTCTTTTTTGCCTGGGGCGGCAAAAAAGTTAGAGCTGGCCCTGCTACCTTGTATCTGTACTCATAGGCGCTGACTTCCTTTCTACTGGGGGGAGAGTGCTCGACCCCTCCCTTCTGCCCCAGGCCCTGCCCCCAGTCCATCCCTTCCCCCAAGCCCTCGCCCCACCTTTCCCACCCCCGCTCCGCCCTGCCTCTTTCCACCCTCTCCTCTGAGTGTGCCCCATCCCCGCTCCTTCCCCTTCCTCCCAGCACCTTCTGCACATGGCGGAACAGCTGATCACGTGAGCCAGCAGGCGCTGGGAGGGCAGGGGAGGAGTTGATCACCAGGACCATGGGTGGGGGAGAGGCGCTGGGAGGAGAGGGAGTGGGGAGGGGGAAGCTTGGCTTAGCACCCACTAATTTCTGTCCCTGCCTCCTGCTCCTAACCCCCTTTCCCCAGATTCCTATCTTCCTTCCTCCCCCAGAGTTCAGGTTCCTGCCCCTCCCGCCCATTTCTTCACCCTTGTCACCGTCTTCTTCATTCCTCTGCATTAGGGAATCAGGCTGAATTCCCCTTCTCCATGCCACCTGGGTGCCAGCAGGGGGAGCATTAAGAGCATAGAAGAGATTTGTTTCCCTGCTCTCAGTTCTGGTGCCTGATGCCACAGCAGGCCTGGCAGCCTGCGGGATCAATTGCAGGGAAAGCCCTGCTAAGTTCCTGCAGCCCCAGGATGGAGCATACTCAGTCCCTGTGTAAGGATGGCGCTTTTGGCACATGTGCAGTCCCGCTGGTATGTAAGAGATGCAAGGGGAGGGAGGATGTTCCATGCAGGTGGAATCCTTAGAGAATTTAACTGCCAAACTAATGAGTCTCTACTGAGCATGTGCAAGCTGAGATTTTTCAGAGGCTGATAACTTGGCCTAATGTAATGAATTTTAATGGAGATGACAAAAGGCATATAACTGACACCTTGCCAAATATCAAGTCCCTACGCCAAAGGATAGAGGTGGTAGATCTTCTCAACTAAACAGTTGTAAAGATATTTTCATGTGGGCAAAATAATGTATTTTTCCCTAACTTCGTTCTCAGATATTGCAGAACCATTTTAGCTTAAAATTTCCCCAAAAATTCAGCCTTAGGCAGACACCTGGCATGGAAACTTTTAGCCTGAATGGTTTGAATTTAACAAAATTATAAGGATTTGAAAAATGAGGTCTTAAAATGGAAAGTGTCAGGTAACCTTAACTATAGGCATCACTGCTTGCACCACATATTATATCATTCTTATATACAGTAGAACCTCAGAGTTAAAAACACCTCGGGAATGGAGGTTGTTCATAACTCTGAAATGTTCATAACTCTGAATAAATTATTAGGGTTGTTCTTTCCAAAGTTTACAACTGAACATTGACTTAATACGTGAACTTATCTAGCTCTTTTGGATAGGTCCATCAATGGCTATTAGCCAAGATGGACAGGAATGGCGTCCCTAGCCTCTGTTTGCCAGAAGCTGGGAATGGGCGACAGGGGATGGATCACTTGATGATTACCTGTTCTGTTCATTCCCTCTGGGGCACCTGGCATTGGCCACTGTCGGAAGACAGGATAGTGGGCTAGATGGACTTTTGATCTGACCCAGTATGGCTGTTCTTATGTTCTGGCAAAGAGTTCCACAAGTTGACTGTGTGTTGTGTGAAAAATTACTTCCTTTTGTTTGTTTTAAACTTGCTGCCTATTAATTTTATTTGGTGACCCCTAGCTCTTGTGTTATGAGAAGGAGTAAATAACACTTCCTTATTTACTTTCTCCACAGCAGTCATGATTTTATAGCCCTCTATCATATTTCCCCTTAGTCATCTCTTTTCCAAGCTGAAAAGTCCCAGTTTTATTAAGCTCTCCTCTTATCGCAGCCATTCCATACCCCTAATCATATTTGTTGCCCTTTTCTGAACCTTTTCCAAGTCCAATATATCTTTTTTGAGATGGGGCGACCACATCTGCACACAGTATTCAAGATGTGGGCATACCATGGATTTATATAGAGGCAATATGATATTTTCTGTCTTATTATGTATTCCTTTCTTAATTAATGATTCCTAACATTCTGTTCGCTTTTTTGACCGCTGCTGCACATTGAGTGGATGTTTTCAGAGAACTATCCACAATGCTCCAAGATCTCTTTCTTGAGTTGTAACAGCCAGTTTAGACCCCATCATTTTATATATATCGTTGGGATTATGTTTTCCAATGTACATTACTTTGAATTTCATCTGCCATTTTGTTGCCCCGTCACCCAATTTTGAGACCCTTTTGTTGTTCTTCACAGTCTGCCTGGGACTTAACTATCTTGATCAATTTTGTATCATCTGCAAATTTTGCCACCTCACTATTTACCCCCTTTTCCAGATAATTTATGAATATATTGAAAAGGACTGGGCCCAGTACAGAACCCTGGGGGACACCACGATTTACCTCTCTCCATTCTGAAAACTGACCATTTATTCCTACCCTTTGTTTCCTATCTTTTAACCAGTTACTGATCCATGAGAGGACCTTCCCTCTTATCCCATGACAGCTTTCTTTCTTAAGAGCCTTTGGTGAGAGAACTTATTAAAGGCTTTCTGAAAATCTAAGTACACTATATCCACTGGATCCCTCTTGTCCACATGCTTGTTTACCCCCTCAAAGAATTCTAGTAGATTGGTGAGGCATGATTTCCCTTTACAAAAACCATGTTGGCTCTTCCCCAACAAATTATGTTAATCTATGTGTCTGACAATATTGTTCTTTACTATCGTTTCAACCAGTTTGCCCGCTACCGAAGTCAGGCTTATCAGCCTGTAATTGCCGGGGTCACCTCTGGAGACCTTTTTAAAAATTGGCATCACATTAGCCATCCTCCAGTCATTTGGTACAGAAGCTGATTTAAATGATATGTTACAGACTACAGTTAGTAGTTCTGCAATTTCACATTTGAGTTCCTTCAGAACTCTTGGGTGAATACCATCTGGTCCTGGTAACTTATTACTGTCTAGTAGGGCTGTTGATTAATCGCAGTTAACTCATGCGATTAACTCAAAAAAATTAACCTTGATTAAAAACAATTAATCGCAGTTAATCACACTGTTAAACAATAGAATACCAATTTAAATTTATTAAATATTTTGGATGTTTTTCTACATTTTCAAATATATTGATTTCTATTACAACACAGAATACAAACTGTACAGTGCTCACTTTATATCATTATTTTTATTACAAATATTTGCACTGTAAATATGATAAACAAAAGAAATAGTATTTTTCAATTCACCTCATACAAGTACTGTAGTGCAATCTCTTTATTGTGAAAGTGTAACTTACAAATTAAGATTTTTTTTGTTAAATAACTGCACTCAAAAACAAAACAATGTAAAACTTTAGAGCCTACAAGTCTACTCAGTCCTACTTCTTGTTCAGCCAATTGCTAAGACAAACAAGGTTGTTTACATTTATGGGAGATACTGCTGACTGCTTCTTATTTACAATGTCACCTGAAAGTGAGAACAGGCGTTCGCATGGCACTTTTGTAGCCAGCGTTGCAAGGTATTTACGTGCCAGATATGCTAAACATTCATATGCCCCTTCATGCTTCAGCCACCATTCCAGAGGACATGCTTCCATGCTGATGATGCTCATTAAAAATATAATGCGTTAATTACATTTGTAACCGAACTCCTTGGGGGAGAATTGTATGTCTCCTGTTCTGTTTTACCCGCATTCTGCCATATATATCATGTTATAGCAGTCTCGGATGATGACCCAGCACATGTTCGTTTTAAGAACACTTTCACAGCAGATTTGACAAAATGCAAAGAAGGTACCAATGTGAGATTTCTAAGGATAGATACAGCACTCGACCCAAGGCTTAAGAATCTCAAGTGCCTTCCAAAATCTGAGAGTGACGAGGTGTGGAGAATGCTTTCAAATGTCTTAAAAGAGCAGCACTCCGATGCCAAATCTACAGAACCCAAACCACCAAAAAAGAAATCAACCTTCTGCTGGTGGTATCTGACTCAGATGATGAAAATGAATATGCGTCGGTCCGCTCTGCTTTGGATCGTTATCGAGCAGAATCTGTCATCATCATGGACGCATGTATTCTGGAAAGGTGGTTGAAGGATGAAGGGACATATGAATCTTTAGTGCATCTGGCACATAAATATCTTGCAATGCCAGCTACAACAGTGCCATGCGAACGCCATGCAAAAGACTTGGGCAGCATTATCTCCTGCAAATATAAAGAAACTTGTTTGTCTGAGCGACTGGCTGAAGTAGGACTGAGTGGACTTGTAGGTTCTAAAGTTTTACATTGTTTTATTTTTGAATGCAGTTATTTTTAGTACATAATTCTACATTTGTAAGTTCAACTTTCATTATAAAGAGATTGCACAACAGTACTTGTATTAGGTGAATTGAAATATACTATTTATTTTGTTTTTTACAGTGCAAATATTTGTAATAAAAATAAATATAAAGTGAGTACTATACACTTTGTATTCTGTGTTGTAATTTAAATCAATATATTTGAAAATGTAGAAAAGATCCAAAAATATTTAAATAAATGGTATTCCATTATTGTTTAACAGTGTGATTAATCGTGCAATTCATTTTTTTAATTGCTTGGCAGCCCCACTGTTTAGTTTATCAATTTGTTCAAAAAACTCCTCTAATGACACCTCAGTCCGGGACAGTTCCTCAGATATGTCACCTAAAAAGAATGGCTCAGGTTTGGGAATCTCCTTCATATCCTCAGCCGTGAAGACCGAGGCAAAGAATTCATTTAGTTTCTCCGCAATGGCCTTATCATCCTTGAGTGCTCCTTTAGCATCTCGATCGTCCAGTGGCCCCACTGGTTGGTTAGCAGGCTTCTTGCTTCTGATGTACTTAAAAAAATGTTTGCTATTACTTTTTGAGTCTTTGGCTAGCTGTCCTTCAAATTCTTTTTTGGCCTTCCTAATTATATTTTTACACGTCATTTGCCAGAGTTTATGCACCTTTCTATTTTCCTCACTAGGATTTAACTTCCACTGTTTAAAGGATGCCTTTTTGCCTTTCACTTCATCTTTTACTTTGTTGTTTAGCCAGGGTGGCACTTTTTTGGTTCTCTTACTATGTTTTTTTAATTTGGGGTATACATTTAAATTGAGCCTCTATTATGGTGTCTTTAAACCATTTCCATGCAGCTTGCAGGGATTTCACTTTGGGCGCTGTACCTTTTAATTTCTGTTTCACTAACCTCCTCGTTTTTGTGTAGTTCCCCTAATTATGCTGCTTTTTAGTTCCAAAACCAAGGTCTGATAGGTTTTTATATTTCAAATGGTAAACCTTGCTTTTGCAACCACACACTGGATCTTATCAAGGGGAATCTAATGAGATATGTTTGCTGTGTTCCTACTCAATGTTTTTTCCATAGCTGTTCACAAAAAGTGTTCAAATAATTTTGTACCTTTATACAGCTGATTTTTAGGGTGCCTTATCTTGGGAACCTCTTGGTCAAAGGACTTCAAAGTTTCCCTTGGTCCAGACCCGACCTACCAATTTTCAAGCTGATTTTAAATTTCCTGTGGATTTGAGAGAGGATGCAAAAATTCAGCTTTAAACAGAAACTTAGCTGCAACCGTAACTGTGGAGTGAATAGCAGTCACTCCGTAATAGTTGTCCTGTCAGACGATGAGAACAGAATCCCATTTGTTTGAGTTTCTTGCCTGTCCAATGGCTCTGCAGATGATGATGTGAGACAGCCACTACACTGAGGCTAGCTGGAGCCAGCACAAAACTCCTGCAGGCTAAGTGTGGCAGATGCCAAAAGTGTCAGCTGGCTCTCTAGGTCAGCACATTTGCCATGTGGTCTAGCAATGTGAGGTGGCAAGGAGATGGAGGCCTCTGCATGTTAGCACAGCTCTGGACATGATAGACACATATACATGTTTGGCAGCCTGCTCACAGATGTCTCTCTGTGATGCAGAGCATTCCTGCAGGTTATGAGTGTGAGATCTCAGTCACAGGAACTGGGTCATTTCAGCCTACTGGATTGCGCCACAGCCATCCGTGCAGAACTTACATTCAGTTCCTCTGGGCGAGCTTGGTATACAATGTAATCTGAGAGACGACAGCAGTGTGCTGCTATTGTCTGCTGTTAAAAACACCACTAACATTATATGGCAGGGGTGTCCAAACTGTGACTTGCGAGCCGCATGTGGCTATTTTACAGTTAAAATGCGGCTCGCGGAGGGGGCCCCCACCAGGGGTGGCTCTATGTTTTTTGCCGCCCCAAGCACGGCAGTCAGGTGGCCTTCGGCAGCACGCCTGCGGGGAGTCCGCTGATCATGCGGATTCGGCAGCGTTTCTGTGGGTGATCTGCCGGTCCCGTGCCTTCAGCGTACCCGCCGCCGAATTGCCATCAAAGCCGCGGGACCAGCGGCCTCCCACAGGCATGCTGCCGAAGGCCTCACGGCGACCGGCGCGCCGCCCCCCGCGGCTTGCCGCCCCAGGCACATGCTTGCTGCGCTGGTGCCTGGAGCCGCTCTGGCCCCCACCTATTCTCCACCTACCAGACTTGAGGGGAAGGGAGCTCAGGACCTCTGCCTTGCAGCAGGGTGGTGGAGTAGGGGCTTCTGCCCAGCGGGGAGGGGGGTATCGGGGCTTCAGCCTCATGGGGCACGCCCCAGCTCTCAAACTTCTGAAGATTGTTAAATGCGGCTTGGAGGGTCAGTAAGTTTGGCCACCCCCGTTATATGGGTTGGAGACAAGGTAGTGAGGTGAGGTGGCAATTGGAGGAGGAGATAAGAGAGGACAGATAGAAGCAAGACAAAAAGAGGTTAGAGGCAGAGTAAAATCCAAGGAGACAGAAATCGGGAGAGATGCTGCTAGCGACACAAGAAATGACAGAAACCACCCCTCCAGAAACTTTTCCTCTTGTTAATCCCATACAAGAATCACAGCTTCTAAAGAAACCAATTCAGGAGTGATGCAGAAGGCCATGCCAAGCCTGTTCAGACAGTGCTGCCATACCTGCAGTTGTACAGTCCCATAGAGCCACATAGCCCCTCTCCATCAGGGGCAGGCTGATGCTGCTGTGAGTCACTGCTCATGCTCCATTGGTGTGTGGTATGGCGCACAAGCTGCTACGGTTTGCCTGCGAGCTTTGTGAGGATCACTTGAGACCCCTGAGGAATGTTTCCCCTTTATTGCTGGTTTCCCAGCTGCTCCTTCTTTTTAACTGGAACTGTATAATGCCCCCACCTCTACCCCAGCTCGTTCCATGAACACACATACACATTTTGCTATGGTAGCGCCCAGTGACCCCACCTGAGATTGGGGCCTCAGCATGCTAGGCGCTGTACACACACTGTGAGAGACAGTCCCTGCCCCAAAGAGGTTCGAGTCTAAATAGACAAGATAAAGTGAAGGGAAAGAGAGGCAGTGATTTGCTAAAGGTTAGACAGTACCATGGAGCAGAGGCAGGCACCGAACCCACGTCTCCTGATTTATAATCCAGGGCCCTTTCCTCTAGAGATGCTGCTGGACATGTATTGCAGCTTGTCTCCCCCTGTTCCTGCCCCCATGGGATTAAAGCTCCTCAGCTGGCATTGGCATTTAGGGCAAGTGGGTGAAGGATGGGGGTATATCAGATTTTACATTTAAATCTTGATCCTGGTAACAGGAGGCCAAGTTTTGCTTGCATTAACCCTTGGGTCACCTCAGGCAGGAAAACAGGAGACAATGGAGAGGTATGACCCTTACTTTCAATTCCTGACCCCCATTTTTCTTCTCCCATGTAAATTATCACGGAGTGGCACTGGCCCTGTAAGAGGGAGCAGGGCCATTGCACCTGTGCCTGGCCAGCTGACCCCTGGTTGGGCTATAAGAGAAGGCATCTGGGCCTTGCAGTGGGGAAGTGTGGGTGAATTATATCTGAGAGAGTGGATGAGGGGCTGCTAATTGCCAGCTCCCTGGGAATTGGGAGACAGGTCTGAAAAATTCCCTGAAGTGACTGCCAGAGTCCCCTGGGAGGTGAAGCAGTGGGAGCCTGTTGAGAGAGACCTGGTGAATCAGAGCAAGGTTGCCTCAAGAAGCAGAAGCAGCAGGGAGCTCATGCAATGGGGGAAAGGAACTTCTAGGTAGAGAGCCCTGGGGATGGGGGCTGTGTGAACAGAACATTGAAACTTCCTGCAGGAAGGGCTGAGTGGTACAGGGAAAACCTCCTGGGAGCCGTAGCCCAGGGTGGACTGAGGGACTTGTTAACTTTGCCTGTATTGAGGAAAATAAAACTGCCAGGAAAGAGACTCTGGGTACGGTACTGGGCCCTTTGCCAGTGGGGCAGAAGGCCAGCTTGTTATGCTGTCCTCCTTGGTGGTGTTTCTGAACTGAACACTCAGGCCTCCTCCTATGCCAAGTACTGGCATTTCCATTACCAGTACTGCTGGCTAGATGTGTGTGACTGCCATGGCACAGTTGCCTTTCCAGGTCCCACAACTTTTGCAGCAAGGTGTGAACACTAGCGTGATCACAGGTGCAAGCCCATGTCAGCACGGTAGCCCCACAACCCAACCACATGAGATAGCTACCTCACAAATGTTGCAGTTTGTGTAAGACATCTTTGACCTCAGAATGGGGTAGCCATCAATAGAGGAGCAAGAGTGGGAAATATTAGAGCCTTATGGATGACTAGTGGGCCTGCCTTTAATAGAGTGTATGAGCCCAGAGTTATAAAGGGAAATCTCCTAAGCTAGTACCACCCTGCCTTAGGTTTTCCTAGAATAATATTGTGATGCCATGTACCAGGTGTCTTTCCTCCCCTTCATGCATCCTACCCAAAAGCGTCTTTTAGGGGGGAAAACTCCCTGAGTTTAGGAGTTCCCTAAGAAGGCCACCCAGGACAGATGTGAGTGGAACCAATGAGAATTGGTCCTCCAGGGACTAGAAGGACTGGGAGCAGGCAGAGGCCAATCAGGGCCCAGCATACAGGATAAAAAGGGCTGGCTGCTTCTTCTAAGGGATGAGTTCTCAGCAAAACTAGGACCAGGGAGGAAGGCTTGTTCCCCATTAACCAAAGAAGCCTGGCCTAGTCAGGGCTAATCTCCGACTGCACCTTTGTTTCATTCAGTGAAAGATTACTTGGTGGAAGGAAAGGCCTAGGTGTGCCATCCTGAGTTGAATATTCATTTGACTGTTGTATGACTAGGGAAGCATACTTTGGGAGATGCTCCACTGGCTCAGGTGAGCCTGTGACAAATAGCTGTGTGAATGTGAATATGGACACTGATGGGGAGGAAGTGGTCAGGAGGAAGCAGTGTGGAGTTCATAAAACAGCTCGTGCTGATCCTTTGTTTTTAGGCCAAAAGGCTAGAATTCAGTAGGCTGGCATTCCTGACTCTCCTCAGTTTCCAGTTAGTGTCTTCCCTGAGATCCCAGGAAACATAGTCCTAGTCCAGGGCCAGGCATGCTGGGAAGGGTATAAATTTTCCAATTAGCTAAGATTTGTGCATCAGATCAACCTCAGCAGCTATGTTACTACTACTGAACAGAAGTGGGGTCAGGCTCTGCTGATAGGCTTTCATGGAAGCTGTGGGTAAGAGAAACTACTTGCTTTGGTTTTTTGTTTTATTTTTTCTTGTCTTTGTAAAGAGTTTGAGGCAGATGCGGAAATTTTTTCTATCTAGAATAGACTGGAAAAGAAGATCCCAGGCAGCAAAAGGCTTTTTTTCCTGTTTTTATAAATTCTACTTCCCCTTGCCCACCTTCCACTATACCCCTCTCCCCTCACACCCCATAAAACACCTGCCTTTAAGAAAGCCTCTCCTGCATTAGGAGTGGATAGCAACAGGTCTATTGTTTGGCCCCTCTGAAGACAAGATGAGGATAGATTGGTTCCCAAAGACATCAGAACTGAAGGGGGTTGTAGACCATCAGGCTGTCCTGCCCCTTCTTCTGGAAGGTTGTGTCATAGTTTCAAGATAACTACATCTGTATCTCTCTGTTTCTCTCTTCTCTCCCTCCCCTTGGCTCCACTCCAGGAGGGCCCAGTCAGGTCTCCAGCCATCACTTGTTTTTCTCATTCCTTTCTGAACGGGAAGTTTTAAGGCTTCTGTAGTATCCCCAGCAAGTCAGTCTGCCTAAAGGTCCGTGCTTATCTGTTGTTTTCTCACTGAGGGCTATGAACAGTGTATTGCCAGCAGTTGCAAGTTCCCACACAGCTCTTTCTAAGCAAGCACATTTATTCTTGAGGTAAAAGCATTACAGAGAAAACAAACAATAAACAGCTTTAACCACACACTAAACATACTAGGAGTCACCCATCAGTCTTATGGGGCCCTAGCAGGCCAAATTTTTTCCATCCCTTCTGCAAAGGTTGGGGAAGCACCCTTGCACAGAAGGTCCTGTCTGTTTGCCTGAGTCCATTTAAACCTAGCTTTTTATATATATAATACTCTTTCTTTGTGTGTTGGTCTGGAAAAACCCACTTTGAACCAGTATATGCAAGCTGGGCAAGGAGGGGCACCTCTCTGGAGGTGGTTACAACCTAAATGACTCACCTTAATCACTCCCTAACACACTGTGGTTTTTTGGTTCCTGGAGGAGCTGTGATAACCATTCCCCCTTCCCCCCATCGAGTTGCATACAATCCCTGACTCACAGAGATGCACAAATTTAATACAATATGGTCCCCAAAGATAGTGCATGGGATTGCAATACTTGGCACAGGGTGTCTAACGTATGGATTATGATACAGAGTATATGAAAATGCACAGACCTTAGGGACCTGCACTTAAGATGACTTCCAAAAGGCAATATCCTGTCTTAAGAGACCATTTTAAAATATACTCATGATTTCCAGTACAAATTTTTTGCCATCCAGTTGAAGACTCAGTTTAGTGAGGCAACTGACTTTTGTTCTTCCTAAGGATAGGTGCAGAAGATTTCATTGTATTAGATCACATGGCCTCTGACTGGCTAAATATTGAGCAAGTCATGTGGAGGGTGCTGATGCAGTAGATAGTGTAGTTTTGAAAAGTTGCTGTTTTTTCAAAATGCTAGATTTAAAAAAAGTTGTGAATTGTTTAATGATCCAATGACTGAGGGCTTGTCTTCACTACCGCGCTAAATCGGCGCCACGGTGATTGATGCAGTGGTGTCGATTAGCGCATCTGGTGAAGACAGGACAGGAACAAGCTCTCCCATCGATGTAATTAATCCACCTCAATGAGAGTCAGAAGCTGGCGGGGGAGCGTCTCCTGCTGACATAGCGTGCTGTAGACACTGCGTTAAGACGACGTAAGTTATGTTGCTCAGGGGGGTGGTTTTTTCACACCCCTGAGCTACGTAACTTATATCAACTTAAGTGGTAGTGTAGACAAGGGCTGAGATGTAACCAGGGCCGCCCCTAGCTATTCTAGGGCTCTACGCAGCCCCTCCATGGGGGGGGGAAGGAGGGGGCGGCAGGCCTCCGCGGGGGGCAGGGCTGGCCCCAGGCCTCAGTGAGGGGGGGCGGGGCTGGCTTGGGAGACAGGGGGAACCACCCCCCAGCACTCAATGGTGGCGTAGCTGGGGATGGGCCGCTGCACTTCCTGCCGCCTGTGAGTGCAGGCCTGACCCTACTGCAGTCCTCAGGGGAGTGGGGGTGGGGCTGGGGCAGAGCAGGGGCGGAAAGAGGCAGGGCGGGGGCAGGGAAGAGGCCCAAAATTTCCTGGTGTCCTATGCAGCTGCGTACTTTGCATATTGGTAAGGACGGCCCTGGATGTACCTGTTTTTCCACGGGGACACTTCTGTCAACCTTCATAGTGAAAAAAACATATTTTTGCAGAGAGAGAATCTCTGTCACTATCTACAGCCATCACAGATGCATTGGTTCCTGAAGAACCTTCTGGGAAAGTTTAACAAGGGTATAGTAATTGCCCAGTCAGCCAAAGATCTGTCCTCACTTGATCCCAAAAAATAGAGTGTATCAGCTGCCTAGTGACAGCCTACATCACACAGCCTAGATAGTGGATTTCTCACAAGACAAAAAAATACAGCGATTGCTCAGAGGAGGTGATATTAGAAAGAAACAAGTCAATATGTTTTCTTCCGTTGGTGTTTTCTTTATTGAAACTACCATTATCCCCTCAAGAAGTTGCCACTGAAGGATAAATTTCTGAATAATTCACCATTTGTAGACATAAAGACCAAGATGACTTCAGAGTTTGCATAAGAGGAGGAAGACATGATGACTTTAGATCTCCTGGCTTTCCAGATGATTGTGGGATGAGATCTCATTTCTTTTCTTGAAAAGAGCAGTGTGTCTGAACAGGTGGAGAGCACAGATGTTTCTCAAGAATCACTGAATGGATATTGCCTGGTGAAAGGGACATGCAATGTGTGATAGCCAAAGTTAGCCCTCCACCCTTCTTCTGTTTAAATATTATTGCCTCCATGTAAACCTAGATGAACTCTAATTGGACACTCCCACACCAATTCCTGTATCCAATCACTCACCCATCTACAATAACGATCAACTCAGAAGAAAGTGCACAAAACTGAGCACTCAGATATTTAAAAAAACAAACTGTGAAAAAATGTAAATAGTGGGGCTGTAGCAGGGTGCTGGTGCAAAAGTACCTAATTAGCCCCTGCCCGGTCAGCTCCAATCAGGGGAAACAGATTGGGACTGATGGAAAAGGCCTGATGCCGGCCTGAGGATTGGCAACACCTGCTGGCCTGACAAGCCAAGGGCTATAAAGCCTGGGAGGGAGCTAGAAGGTTGGGGGGCAGCCAGGGAGAAGTGAGTGAACTGGAGGTCTCCATGCTGAAGGCTGATTCTGCCTGTAAAAGAGGTTGAATAATCCTGTAAAGCTTGTAAATAGATAGACACTGGTGGTGGGATAACTGTAAGTAAATAAAGACATGGGTGTTGGACAACCCTGAAGCCTCTCTGAGCCTTGTTGGGGGCAGCAAGCAGACCCCAGGAAGAGGGGCAGGTCATGGACCCTGTTACAAGTCCATGGGGGCTTGTCTGGGATCCTTTGCCAGAGACACAGTTTGGCAACCTGGAGATGGAGGGCACTCTGCAGTGGCTCACAGAGCAACATGGGGAGATGCAGAAGACACTGCAAGCCTTTCAGCAGTCCCAGCAGCTGGAAAGGCAAGCTTTGCTGGCTTGGCAGGCTGAGCAACAACAGACTTTGCAGGACTTTATCAAGGAACAGGCAATGGTGCAGCATCAGCTCCTGCAGAAACTGGTGAGTCCTGCGGGGGGGATGGCACCTGGCCCCTGGGCCTCGGCCTCTGGAAGATGGCCCCGGCGGATGACCCTGATGCCTTTTTGGGCACCTTTGAGCGGGTGGCCCTGGGCACGGGATGGGACAGTACAACCTGGGCCCTGCGACTAGCCTTATATCTTGCTGGGGAGGCTCAAGTGGCATATATAGCCCTGATGGATGCCCAGGCTAGGGACTATGACACAGTGAAGGCAGCCATCTTGGACCGCCTGGGGCTTTCATCAGAGAAATACCGGCAATAGATTTGGGCAGCCCAGTGGGCAGGGGGCATGCGGCCCTGGGCCTTTGCCCAGAGATTGATGGACTTGGCGACATGGTGGTTGAGGCCCGAAGCCTAAACCGTGGGGCAGATCATGGATCAGGTGATCCTCGAACAATTTGTGCAGTGCCTCCCAGATAGCATGCGGGTTTGGGTGCGGCAACATCAGCCGGCCACTGTCGAAGCTGCCATCAAAAGAATGGAGGAATATGCAGAGGCAGACTTCCCCCTGAGGGAGCATCGGACCCTGCGAGAGACAGAGGGAGGCAAGAAACCCTATGAGCATCCCTCTGGGAAGCTGGTAGACAAGCATCGGGAGGAGCACAAGGGAAGCCCTAGCTTGTATGCTGGCGCTGTGGACAGCCAGGGCATAAGAGCCGTGACTGCCCGGTGATGGACTGGGGGGTGGCCAAATTCTGTGGTTGGACCAAGGTTGGGGGGGCGGAAGAAGAGGCGTGGAATAGCCACCATCCCCGTGCGGGTGGGGAGAAATCCACTAGAACCCTCTGGGGCTACGGCCTCAGCCTGCTCCCTCATACAGCGGTGCTTGGTGAAGCCGCATTGGCTTATCCCTGGAGAAAGGATGCTGGTGGAATGCATCCACGGGGATGGGAAGTATTGTTCTGTGGCCCAAGTACACCTGGAGGTGCAGGGAAGGTTTGCCTGGAAGCGGGTGGGGGTAATAGAGGGGTTGCCCTACCCCATGGTCCTGGGGTTGGACTGGAACCCTTCCCCAAAAGGGAAAGAGGGCACAGGGAGGAAACCAACAGAGAACGAGAGAGAGAACTCTGGAGGGAGGGGGCCAGGCACCTACAGGATTGGACCCTGAGAAAGGGGAGTTCCCACAACCTCCAGGGGAGTAAGATGTAAACCCTAGACAACACAGGCAGGATAGGGACCCTACGGGAGGGACCGATGAAGGAACAAACATCCCAGGACGGGACCACACAGGGAAGGGAATCCCCGTGATAGAAGCAGAGAAGCTAAAGAAAGATCAGAGGGTAGAAACCCAAAAGGGGGAGGCCCAAACTCCAGGAGGTAGAGGCAGTGGCGGATTAATAATTTTGCCGCCCCTAGGCCGGGAAATAATTGCCGCCCTGGCCCCGCCCCGACTCTGCCCTTTTCCCGCCCCCATTCCAACCCCCTCCCTTCCCCTATTGGATCCCTTCCCCAAATCCCCGCCCCTGGCCCCGCCTCTTCCCCCAGCACGGCGTTCCCCCTCCTCCCCCCCCCGCCCTGCGAAACAGCTGTTTCGCGGCGCAAGCGCTGGGAGGGGAGAGAAACAGGACGCGGCGGCGTGCTTGCAGAGGAGGCGGAGGTGAGCTGGAGCAGGGGGGCGGGGCGCGGAGGGGAGCTTCCGCCCCTGCAAATTTGCCGCCCTAGGCCTTGTCGGCCTAGGCAATAATATGGCACTGGGTAGAGGGCCTGAACCGGAGACGGGGTAGCTTCAGGGCAGTTGGCTCTGATCCATCTCCCCCACCAGGGAAGGAAAGAGAACATTCGAGGCGACCTGCCCAAGGTTGCGACTGGTATGATGACCTCTGGGCGGAGGTGGACTTGTGGAGTGGCTCACCCCCTACCCAATGCACTTTTTGTCCATGGGGTATGCCAAAACCCCACAGGGTTGAGCCCGGGGACCACCCAGATGGGCAGGGGGGCCATCCCCAGAGTAAAACCCCAGGCCGAGGAACGCGGGGCCAAGAAAGATCAGGCCCGGTATCGGCTTAAGGGGGAAGGTATGTAGCAGGGTGCTGGTGCAAAAGCACCTAATTAGCCCCTGACCGGTCAGCTCCAATCAGGGGAAACCGATTGGGGCTGATGCAAAAGGCCTGATGCTGGCCTGAGGATTGGCAACACCTGCTGGCCTGACAAGCCAAGGGCTATAAAGACTGGGAGGGAGCCAGAAGGCTGGGGGCAGCCAGGGAGAAGTCAGTCAGGGAGGGACCTGAGGCCTCCTCGCTGAAGGCTGACTCTGCATGTAAAAGAGGTTGAATAATCCTGTAAAGCTTGTAAATAGATAGTTATCCCACCACAAGTGTCTAAGTAAATAAAGACATGGGTGTTGCACAATCTTGAAGCCTCTCTGAGCCTTATTGGGGCAGGAAGCGGGCCCCAGGAAGAGAGGCAGGTTGTGGACCCTGTTACAGGGACATATTTAGAGGGGAGTCTAAGGGTACGTCTATACTTACCTCCAGGTCTGGCGGTAAGCAATAGATCTTCTGGGATCGATTTATCGCGTCTTGTCTAGATGCGATAAATCGATTCCGGATCGATCCCGGAAGTGCTCGCCATCGATGCCGGTACTCCTGCTCCGCGAGAGGAGTACGCGGAGTCGACGGGGGAGCCTGCCTGCTGCGTCTGGACCCGCGATAAGTTCGAACTAAGGTACTTCGACTTCAGCTACGTTATTAACGTAGCTGAAGTTGCGTATCTTAGTTCGAAGTGGGGGGTTAGTGTGGACCAGGCCTAAGAAAATCTAGAGGAGAACTAAGTTAGTGTAATGTATGCTTTCTTCTGCTCTTCTCAGTTAGTATGCTATACTAATTTAGGACCCCTCCAGAAGCCTATAAACTGACTTAAATTCCCATAGGTTTACAGGTCCTGACAAATGTAGAATTTACTCTGATCTTACTCCTTATGTAGCATCTATAAATTTGGTTTACTAGTCTAAGCTGCTGTAACTGACGTGCTGAGGTGCCAAAATGTTTGGTTTGTAAGATGGTGTGAGGTCACAGACCTTCTTAGTTAAACACAGACTCTGCTGCTACCACTCCAAGGCATGCTGAGGAGAGCACAGCAACCTGCCAGGCTGAGACACTAAGGATTGCCTGATATAAGCACAACACCACTCCAGAATATGAGCCAAAGTCAGAAGTGGTGTTCAAAGAGCTATAAACTAGATTCCCTTACAATAATTTTTTTTTTAAATGGAGATCTCCTAGAACTGGAAGGGACCTTGAAAGGTCATCAAGTCCAGCCCCCTGCCTTCACTAGCAGGACCAAGTACTGATTTTTGCCCCAGATTCCCTAAGTGGCCCCCTCAAGGATTGAGCTCACAACCCTGGGTTTAACCAGCCAATGCTCAAACCACTGAGCTATCCCTCCCTCAGAGTTTGTTAGTCTCACTAGCACCCACTCACCAATGCATAACTGTAAGGGGATCTAAACTGGTGTAATGTAACTTGTGGGGGAGCCAGAAGAAGTTGAAAGTTTAAGTGCACTTTCTTATCCTCTTGTTTTGCTGCTTCTCCTCCTGGCTACATGTCTTCCTTCAGGCGTTGAAATCTTAATCACCCGTTTAGACTCCCTTGTCCTCTGAATTAGTGGACCAGATATAACGAATGGAGGGGGTAACTAGTGGTGTTCCCCAAGGGTCAGTCCTAGGACCAATCCTGTTCAACTTATTCATAAATGATCTGGAGAAAGGGGCAAACAGTCTGGTGGCAAAGCTTCCAGACAATACTAAACTCCTCAAGATAGTTAAGACCAAAGCAGACTGTGAAGAACTTCAAAAAGTTCTCACAAAACTAAGTGATTGAGCAACAAAATGACAAATGAAATTTAATGTGGATAAATGTAAAGTAATGCACATTGGAAAAAATAACCCCAACTATACAAACAATATGATGGGGGCTAATTTAGCTACAAGTAATCAGGAAAGAGATCTTGGAGTCATCGTGGATAGTTCTCTGAAGACGTCCACGCAGTGTGCGGTGGCAGTCAAAAAAGCAAACAGGATGTTGGGAATCATTAAAAAAGGGATAGAAAATAAGACGGCGAATATCTTATTGCCCTTATATAAATCCATGGTATGCCCACATCTTGAATACTGCATACAGATGTGGTCTCCTCATCTCAAAAAAGATATATTGGCATTAGAATAAGTTCAGAAAAGGGCAACTAAAATGATTAGGGGTTTGGAACGGGTCCCATATGAGGAGAGATTAAAGAGGCTAGGACTTTTCTGCTTGGAAAAGAGGAGACTAAGGAGGGATATAATAGAGGTATATAAAATCATTAGTGATGTGGAGAAAGTGAGTAAGGAAAAGTTATTTACTTGTTCCCATAATATAAGAACTAGGGGCCACCAAATGAAATGAATGGGCAGCAGGTTTAAAACAAATAAAAGGAAGTTCTTCACACAGCGCACAGTCAACCTGTGGAACTCCTTGCCTGAGGAGGTTGTGAAGGCTAGGACTATAACAGGGTTTAAAAGAGAACTAGATAAATTCATGGAGGTTAAGTCCATTAATGGCTATTAGCTAGGATGGGTAAAGAATGGTGTCCCTAGCCTCTGTTTGTCAGAGGGTGGAGATGGATGGCAGGAGAGAGATCACTTGATCATTACCTGTTAGGTTCGCTCCCTCTGGGGTACTTGGCATTGGCCACTGTCGGTAGACAGGATACTGGGCTGGATGGACCTTTGGTCTGACCCAGTATGGCCATTCTTATGTTCTTATGTAAAGGTGATGTGTAAGGTGGGATATAAGTTATGCCCTGGTAAAGGAAAGTCAAGTCTGGTAAGAGCCAGTTATTACCAGTTGTGATGGAGGTTTTTTGACATGGAAAGTGCACTTAAACTTATACCTTATTCTGGCTCCTTAGTGAGTAATTAGGAAGCTGAGACCTGCCATCTTGTTGCCTACATTGTATGCATCAAAATTTTGACTTCTAAATGATAAATACTTTGCTTCGTGTTTTAAAATCATGTGTATTATTCATTTTTAGTTTGGGATGATAAAAAAATCTAAAATGGTAGCAAATGTAAAATAGTATAAACATCTCAAAATTCCAGTGTAACCCTTCTGCCCATCTAAGTTGGCAGCAACAAGGGCCGGGTTCTGTATCTAGGGGTTCCGTTTCAATAACACAATGCAAAACCGGCTCGAGCCCCCACCCAGTGACCTGGGACAATTACATACCACCCCCCTGGGTACCTCTAAGAGGCAATACTTCCCCTCTCGCAAGCACGGAGTCTGAGTGTAGCAGAAAATGTTTAATAACATGAGGTAAACGACATCAGCATAAAATTGGAAAAACACCACAAACAGGATTCATAACACAAACCATGAGCAAAACCCACCCCAGCAAATTGGGCTGTGTCCTTTCCCTTTGGTTCTTGAATCCAGCAACCCAAAAATCACCCAGAGTCCCCAAAGTCTCTGGGGTCCAGCAACCACCCAAAGTCCCAAAAGTCCAACAACCCCCAAAGTCTCTGCCCCTGGTCAGTGCAGCCCCAGAGTAAAGGGGGGGGGGCACGCAGGGTGTTAAGGGGCACCTTACGTGATCCGAGGCTGGCCAGCCGTCTGTTTCTCCGTGGGGGTTCCGCCGCAGCCTTTACCACGAGCCAGTCCACTTTCCTGCCATCCCACGAACTGCTCCGCTCTACAAGCTGCTCCGCTCCACTCCGCTCTGCTCCGCTCACCGACCTGTGAGCCGTTCCAGCCGTCCCCGCAAACAGCTCCGCTCGCCGTTCCTTGGGCCACTCCAACCGGCCCCGCAAGGCTCCACGCCGCTCACTGCTCCTCCGTCGTCCCCACAAATTGCTCCGCCAGCTGCTGAGCAATATAGCTTCAGGCTCCCCCACTAGTTAACACAGCACTCAGTGATCTCAGCTCTTAATAACATTAGCTCTTTTGTGATTTCAGCTCTTAGCGATTTCAGCTCATAGTATAGTAGGGGAGCCCCAGTGCTGGTGCACCATTGGCCCAAAGTGAATTCAGCTCAGCAGCCTGTAACTAGACTCCTAAGGGAATCAAAGTTAGCTCTGACATTCCACAGTGGAGAGAGGAGGTGGTGCAATTGGTGTTTCGGACCCTCAGAGGGGGCCCATACCATCAGGTACAAATACCTGTCCCCATCCTCTCTCAATTCACTGGGTTTTGTAACCCATGCCCCTTGTCAAGCAAGTGCTACTTAGGTAATGGTGAAGGACTCACTCAGTCCTTCTGTCATACAACAGTTCCACTGGCCTTGATTCACAGAATCAGGGTAACAAAACTTTATTCTTCCTGCCCCAATAATAGAGAAACTGGGGATCCCACACCAGCCAAAGTAACCACTTTCAGTTGCTGTGTTTCCTGCCAGGCGAGTGGGTGTGCCTATGCAAACAAGATCAGCCCCTGGAGTTCTTTTCCACACTCGCCATAATTCACCACCAGATGTCAGGGTAGAGCTCATCCTGACTCTGCTTACACCAGTATGAGAAGAGTGATGGGTTCGGTCACAGAGACCCCCTTGGGACTGTCACCTGATATGCTGAGACTATCTCTGAGCCCATTTTCTCTGCCAGTTTAGGCCTCCAGAACTCTGTCTTGTTGAGCCAGATACACTAATCTGCTGCATCACAGATCCAGGGTCTGACCCACTCCCCCAAAGCTGCAGACGTAACTGAAACCAGCTCAGCAAGTGCTCCAGTCTCTAGCACCCAGAGACCCAGTTCCCAATGGGATCCAAATCCCAAATAAATCCGTTTTACTCTGTATAAAGCTTATACAGGGTAAACTCATAAATTATCCATCCTCTCTAACACTGATAGAGAGATATGCACTGCTGTTTGCTTCCCCAGGTATTAGTCACTAACTCTGGGTTAATTAATAAGCAAAAGTGATTTTATTAAGTATAAAAAGTACGATTTAAGTGGTTCCAAGTAATAACAGACAGAACAAAGTAAGTTACCAAGCAAAATAAAACAAAACATGCAAGTCTAAGCCTAATATAATAGGAAACTGAATACAGGTAAATCTCACCCTCAGAGATGTCCCAATAGTCTTCTTTCACAGACTAGACTCCATCCTAGTCTGGACCCAATCCCTTTCAGATCAACGTTGTGCCTTATGGCCTGGGTCCAGCAATCACTTACTCCCCCGTAGTTACTGTCCTTTGTAGTGTCTTTCAGGCATCTCTTTGGGGCGGAGAGGCCATCTCTTGAACAAGCAGAAGATCAAAATGGAGAGGCTTCCAGGGCCTTTTATATTCTCTCTTGTGGGTGGAAAACTTTTCTTCTGTGCAAAGTCACAGCAACAAGATGGAGTTTGTAGCCACCTGGGCAAGTCACGCGTCCATGAATAATTCAGCTTTTTGTGGGCCAATGCTGTTGTTTACATGTTAGTTTGAACATTCCCAGGAAAGCTCAGATGTGGATTGGCATCTCCCAAAGTCCATTGTCAGTTAAATATTTCTTGATTGGGCACTTACTGAGAATAGTCATTTCTCAAGAAGCTGACCAAATGCTTCACTGAGGCTACTTAGAATCAAACACATTGAGATACAAGTACATAGCCAATATTCATAACTTCAAATACAAAAATGATACACACATACAGACAGCATAATCATAAGCAGCAAATTACAACCTTCCTATAGACACCTTACTTGACCTCCTTTGTACAAGATTTGGTGCAACTATTGGACCTTGGTTCCAACAATGATCTATACAGTTGACAGTTCATGTCAAATAACATCACAAAGAGTACCACCAAATATCCAACAGGAAAAATCTGGAGCCTCACTGGGGTTACATGCAGGCTGAGGGGTCATTGCAGGATTGGGACCTATACTTGTTCACCACCACCACCCACCCACCGACTGCAAGTTTTGGGGCCATGGCAGAAACAGGCTGACTTTTAAATTCTGTGATTAAAATCTGGGGTTTATTTTGAGTAAAACCTGGATTAATATTTAACTTGAAAGCTTAGGTTTGTTTTGTTTAAATAAGGATGAAAGGACTCTTGCCCCTGCTGGGCTCTTATCCAGCAACAATAATGCTCTTCAGAGAGCAAACATCAATAAAAAAAATGCTATCCAAAAGAAAAACGCCCCATTACCCTCTCAGCTGCAGTGGGCCTGTCAGCATCCCCTTCATTAGTATCTCAAAAGGATTCTAAGCCACTAGAGCTGCCAGAAGCACAAGGGAAGCAGTAGGATCCACGGTGCAATTTCTGGATCACATTTAATATCATCAGTCCCCAGGAAATCTAAGACTAGTATTTGAGGGCAGGCACAGCAAAGCACATTGCAGAGGTTTCTACAGCCTAAGGTGCAGAGAAGGTGACGGTACAGAAGTTCCAGTCTCTTCTCTTGTCCCACGTGTGTGGGGTGGGGGTAAACTGCATCCTCAGGTATTTCTTGACCCAGCATGCTTGCTCCTTCAGAAAGCTTGGCAGAGAAATTATAAAACGTTAACTGGCTCAAGAAGAATATTGAACATATGAATATCCGTACTTAGATTGGAGAAGTCAGGATTTTATGATCAAAAGAATTTCAGAATGGTCATTCCAGCATGGAGAGCTGCATGGATTATGACCTTAAAAAGCATGATTTATTCAATATGGCTGAATCACTGTAATGCTGTTATGCCTAAAACAAATTATTATTGGCTCTGCTTCATTTTGGCCAAACTAACACGAAATGAAAAGCACTAAGTGGGAAGGGGAATCAGGTTGAATAAGCTCCTGTTCTGGAGGGAAAGGAGATTTAAGGAGTTAATAGGAGAGGATGCATTCTACGAGCAACAGGTTTCTGTAGCTGTCATGAGTTGCTCATTAGAGGCAAGTAGCTACACTCCACAAGTGCTTAAAAACAGCCTGCTGAAGAAGGAAGTTAGAGGAACCTTTGATTTAACAGTATTAAGGAAGGAACATTGTTGCAACCAGTTGTAAGGACTTTGTACTCACCAGTGGGGGGTGTTGAACTATTTGTGTTTGGGAAACCTGCCTAAAAAGAGCAATTTCTGTGCAGAGCAAGATAACAAGTGTCTTCTCTGGCAACAAAGTTGGATACAGTAGCCCCAAGTGATGAGGCTATTAAATACTTGTGCTGCTGCTGGAAGGGATTCCTCAGAGTATACAAAAGGTGAAACTCACTTCTGTGAAGAGGACTGCTATAAGACCCTCTTACTAATCACCCCTCCAGCCCTATGTTGAAGATGTAAGTGGTGCATAGCCTCTATTCTGGCTCTCTGCAGAAGGACATGTTTTACCTAAGAATATATCCTACTAACATCCAGCCATGAACTCAAACCAGTGCTTGAGAGCTATTTCAAATATAGCACTTCAAATAGTGACTTCATAACACCTACTTATTAGGGACTGCTATTTAATTTTGTCCTGTTGAGGAACTATTTGTTTGCCACTTATGAAAAGACTGTTCCTCTCTAGTTTGTTTAGAACCAGGAAACATCAGAGAGTGGAAGACAGCAATCTCGTTCCTTCATTTTATTTTGTATGGGCAACTCTGTACTGTGTGCATTTATTAGTCTCTCATGATACTTGGTTAGGGGAAATGGTGACTTGTTAATTAACTTTTTGGCTGAAGATGCACCTTATGGGCTCCAGAGATGTACCTTAACACCAATGATTTCCTAGGGAGGTTCCAGTTTTGGATTCATGCCTCCTCTTGTGATTGACATTGTGCTGGGTAGGGTACAGATTATCTTGTGCTAGCATTAAACAGGGTTAGCTGGCTGCTTTGATCAGGCTGAACCTTTCAGCACTTTTTGATATGACTGACCATGTCAGGGCCGGCCCACAACATTTTGGCACCTGAGGCGGGAAGCTCAAATGCCACCCACATGCCCCCTCACTTGGGCCAAAACTTCGAAAGATCTCAATTCTACCTTCTTCCTGTTCTACTCCTCTCATGGTACTGCTCTGCTACGTACCCCAGTAACGGAGAACTAACAACTTAAAATGCTTTGTTCAAAAATTTTAAGTAACACTTAACTTTCAAATGCCTGAACAGCAAATTTAACTTTTCTTGTCTGCATAGTAAACTGTCATTTTTATAAATAAATAAATAAAAATATCTGTTTGAATAATCAAAGTGGTGCCTTCCATGCCTTCTTGGTTGCAAAGATTTGAACTGCTTCCTGAAGGTCACAGTCTGGGCCAGCTTATGCTCTATTGAGATGGTTGCAAGGCCGACCAGCCTCTCCTGTGTCATTGTGGAGAATAGATGTGATTTTATTAACTTCAGCTTGGAGAAGCTGCGTTCTCCACTGGCAACTGTTACAGGAAGTGTTAGAAGTATGCGCAGAGCAACAAAAGCATTTGGAAAGAGGGTGGTCATCTTATTTGTGCACATATATTCCAGAACAGCCTTTGGAGTTGATCCTGCTGAAATGTATCTTGAAAGGGCTTTCAGTTCATCACCTAAATCACTCGCATCAATATCGCGCATGTCATCATGTGTCAACACTGTCTCTAGTGCCCTGCATTGCTGGTGTAGGTCTTCTTCAGGTATAGTGAGGAGTTTTGGAATATCATACAACATCACAAATATACTGCTGTGTTCCTTGAGCTGCATGAAATGTTCTTCAACTGACACAATCTAGCACCTGGTTAAAGAATTCAACTTTGAATTGTTGTTTGGGGTTTCTTATGGGATTATCCCGTGCCTCATAATCAAAATGTCTTCTTCGGTGACTCTTGTATTCTTGAATTGGTGGGAAAATAGCTTCAGTGTGAAGTTCCTCTGCCAACTTCTGTGCACTCTTCAGAACGTTTTGAAATCCCTCATCTGACCGGTAAGACTGTAGGTATGACTTTGCTTTGTCCAGTTGTTCCATTGCTCCAGATATATTGAGGTCAACACCTTGGAGTCTCTTGCTTACAACATTTATTTCAAACAGTATGTCATGCCACAACACTAAGCCACACAGAAATTTGAAGTTATGTATGTTTCTGGTGATTCCATTTCCCTCTGCCACTGTTCTCCCATGAACAGTCCCTGTCATAGCATTATCCTCCATAATGGCAACTATGGCATCATCATCTTCCAAATTTAGTGTTTGATAAGCTTTATCACCTCCACTCGACTTTCCCATCGTGTGGCACTCAGTGGTTTCAGTGTCAGAGAGGATGTTCCCAGATGTTGCTTCAAAATTTGCCATTGATGAGTTGATGCAGAGAAAAATACATAGATGCTTTGAATTACATTAAAAAATTCAGCAGCCTCACTAGAAGCTGATGCTGCATCACTGACCACCAAGTTCAATGAATGAGAACTGCATGGGACAAAAAAAGCTCGAGGGTTTAACTCTCCAATCCGTGGCTGCACTCCTCTGTTCTTTCCTCTCATGTTGGCACCATTATCATAGCCCTGACCTCTCATGTCAGCTATCGCAATTCCCGTATCTTCCAGCTTTTTAAGAAGCACATTTGTCATACCAGCTCCTGTAGTATCATCAATGTCAATAAAGTCTAGAAAATGCTCTGACAGTCACCATTGCAGGGACATTTTCACTAGGTTCTTTTACAAAACGCACCATTAAAGTCATTTTTCCGTATGGCTGATGTCAGGTGTGCAGTCCAGAATAACAGAGTAATATCTTGCTGACTTCAGATCTGCCACAATCTTCTGTTTGACTTTTGTTGCCAGGAACTGTATGATCTCATTTTGAATTTTTTCCAAGGTAGTGGTGTGTGTACATTTCTTGGGTGGTGATTGTTCTTAGATGCTCCTGGAGTACAGCATCAAACTCCGCCATCAGCTCCACAATTGTTTCCATTGTTGGCACATACAATTGATCTGAAGTGGCACACAGTACCAGGTTTTGGGTAGCAAACATTCTCTTAATGGCAATGAGCCTTTTCAGAACATTTTGCCAGTAAAGAGACTCTGATGCAATCTTCTCTTGATGCTGATCATCTGTGGTGGCCTTTAATCTGTGTCTCATCTCAAACTCTTTCCACCTATGGAATGCTCTCTGGTGATTTGCTGCCTTCTCATGGCATGCCAGATTTCTAGCCAGATTTTTCCAGTCCTTTGTTTCTGTAGAACCCAATGTGGCTGGAACATTAGACTGGAAGAGTTTGCAACAAAAACAGTATGCAGCATTCTAGGTTTTTGAGTACATAAGCCATGGCCTCTCCACTTTGTCACCATTGGGGATTTCACGCCAGTAATGTGTTGTATGGAAACTTCTATTTTCATTGTGTTTGGGGAACATGAAGTTTTTCACTTGCTGTGGCCCATGCAGTACAAGGAAGTCCCTCAGTCTGCTGCTGAAGTGCGTCCACAGTCCTGGATCATCTAGACTTAAGGAACTAAACTCAGCAGCAGCTGTTTCTTGCACCTCCACCACACTCTTCTCTGATCTACACTTTTCTTCAGGAATGTGCATGGTTACATCCATTTGAGATAGAGATATGGATGCTGCAGTAGCTACCAGGTCACCTGCACTCTGACTAAGTGGAAGATCAGGCATCTCCTTACCACTCACATCCTCACTGGAGCCGGAAGGCTCACCATGAACACTTGTGTCTATGTATCTCAGGAGGCAGTTCCTCTAACTTCCTTCTTCAGCAGGCTGTTTTTAAGCACTTGTGGAGTGTAGCTACTTGCCTCCTTCCTTTGCTTGCTTTCTTTTTCTGAATACTGCCCCACAGGGGCATTTTCTTCTTTCACTCATGACTGCTGTTTTTTGCCAGGTATAGTGACTCAACCCTCAATTGAAGGGGACAAATAAGCAGGCTGGTAGCAGGGCCTAAGTGAGGGAACATATCAGCATCTTAAGGGCCTAACTGGCTCCTACTTCAGTTGACTGCCTGTTCTCCTCAAGTGGGTTCAGGGAAGCATCAGGAAACAGCTCACTGAGAAGCTGGTGTTAATCAGTCCAGGCTCCTGGGGGTGCTAGAGAGGTACATAAGAGGCTCCTCCTCCTTTCTCTCCCTGCAGCTCCTGCTGCTTTCTGTTATTCCCTCTCACCTTTTCGCCTCCCTGCCTGTTATGTCTCTTGTGCCCTCCTTCCTCCAGCATAGCACTCCACCATCTCTGTGCATCTAGAGCAGAGAGAATACATATGCACCAGCAGCAGACACAATTTTCTACACTCTGGGTCCTAGTGGCGCCTCCCCACAGTCTGGCACCTGAGGCGGCTGCCTCAGTTCGCCTCATGGTAAGGCCAGCCCTGGACCATGTGGTGTTACTTTCGTGATGAAGGGAAGTTTGTGTCTGGAATCACTCCCCAGTGGTTCTAGTTGCATCTTTCAACGTAGTAATGGTAGACAACTCTCATTGGTGAGGGAGTTCAGATCCAGTAATCCATCAGTTCTCCTTCATCGCTCATGCTTCACAACATATGAGCCTCATGGCAAGGTCATTTCTCTCTATAAAATATGCCTGTATGGAGCCTTGACTAGACTAGACAGTCCCTCTTTGTCTTAAAGTATCCACCAGTGGGACAGATGGTATAGACAGGCAGTAGTCTGCATTTAAACACTATGTCACTTAATTCTGTACAGGATGGTCTTCATGACATGATGCTTCAAACATCAGCATTTGTCAGCACCGTGTCTATGGATAGTGAGAGCTGAATTGGTGGTAGCATTGGTGGGAAAAATCAGGGAAAACTTCTTAGTGTACACATTAGGGTAAATGCTGCTGCAACAAAATGGGGATTGAGGGGCCCAGAGAGGGAGAGAAGACTAACCATGTAGGAATACTCTGTCTCTGGCTGCTTAAATCTAACTTCTATTTTGATCCTGAAAATCACTTTAAAAACAAAAACTTACTGTACACACCCTTGCATACTGCAGAAATGCTCAAAAGCAAAATCAGGCAGAACAATGTGGTTCTTACTATCAGAGTTAGACCTTTGACACAAAGAAGAGACAACTTGACACATGATCACAGCTAAATGTTAATGCCTGTCAGAGGATGCTGATTTCAGTGATTATAGGATTTCCAGGTCTGGGAACTCACGGTAGAGGGTGGGTGTAGGTTCTCCTTAGGCTACCATCCAGGTAGAGAGTGCAGCAACAGCTGCTGCTAAGAGGAGGTAGACTGAACTAACCAGAGCCCAGGAGGGCTGGAATTTGAGCCTGGGAATAGAAAGCCAAAACCTATTATGTGACCGGCACAGGTCCAAGATGGAAGACTGATGTTTTTCTTTGGACTTTGATTACCTCAGAAGGGTTGGACTTAGCCAGAAGGCCAAACCACCTCAGAAATTGAGTCACTGAGAACCCAGGATGGAAACTGGGGCAGGTTGACTGCAGTGCCACACCACACAGAGGCCTGCTCTGGAACTACACCCTGCTATCTTAACCCCATTTTATACCCTGGGGCAGGCCTGCACAACTCGTAAAGCGGCGAGGGCCATATTAATCCAAAGAAAACAGCTAACCCCCCCCCCCCCCCCCTCCCCCCCCCCCCAACCACCCCCCCCCCCCCCCCCCCCCCCCCCCCCCCCCGAAACCCCCCCCCCCCCCCCCCAGCGCCACCTGCCCCACGGAAACAAACCCTCCTTCCCCAGCGCTGCCCCACCGAAACAGCGGTATTGAACCTTGGTAATATGTTATAGCGGGCCCCTAAGGTAGTATAATTAAGGTAAAAGAAAAATGTCTTTTTGCTAGAAGTAGACTAAGATCTTCCCCCCACTTTGTAATCAATTGCCCTGTTGAATGAATGAGGTGTGAATGAGGAAGGCGTGGAAGGCAGGCACCTCCAGACTGCTGCAACCGTTGGAGAGGGGATGGGAGCCAGACCAGATCAGTAGAACAGGTCAGCCACCAACTCGCCGCTCGCCTCCTCAGCCCCCCACTCCTGCCGCCGGCTCACCTGCCCCCCCGCCACTGTCCACCCACTCGCATTCTCAGCCACCAGCTCACCTGCCCCCCCCGCCATTGCCTGCCCACTCACCTCCCCCGCCGCTGGCTCACCTGCCCCCCTGCCACTGCCTGCCCGCTAGCCTCCTCAGCCCCCCCTTCCCCCACCACCAGCTCATCTGCCCCCCCCCCGCCATTGCCTGCCCGCTCGCCTCTCCTGCCGCTGGCTCACCTGCCCCCCGCCACTGCCTGCCCGCTAGCCTCCTCAGCCCCCCCCATCCCCCACTGCCGGCTCATCTGCCCCACCCGCTCGCCTCCTCAGCTGCCGGCTCACCTGCCCCCCCACCTCTGCCCGCCCACTCGCCTCCTCAGCCACCGGCTCACCTGTTCCCCCTCCACTGCCTGCCCACTCGCCTCCTCAGTTCCCCCTGCCCCCCGGCTTGCCTACTCACCCCCTGCCACTGCCTGCCTGCTCACCTCCTCAGCCGCATCCTCCCCCGCCTCTGGCTCACCTGCCCCCCTGCTACGGCCCGCCTGCACGCCTCCTCAGCCCCACTTGCCTACTCACCCCCCGTGGGCCGCACAGTGAGCCCACGCGGGCCACATGCGGCCCCCGGGCCGAATGTTGTGCAGGCCTGCCCTGGGGGATTCATGAACCACTGTAACTGTTATCCTACTCTCTATAATTGCAGATGCTGCTGTTTTACGTAAAATGTGAAATCTCCCTTTTAATCCCTAAAGAATGGATGCATGGAGATCCTTGCATTGAAATAAATACAGCTACTTTTCAATGGAATGATTAATATCTTCACATGTACAAAAAGCTCAGGATCTCACATTCACATAACAGCACTCTGTTCAACAGTCATGAGTGACGGTGTGAGAACTATCATATTTTTAATATCCTGACTGAGCATTCAGATGTGTAATGAAACATTGCACAGTGGAGGAGGGTTGTGTGTATGTATGTGTGGGGGTGTGTGAATTGGATATCAATGCTGAATATTCCAGTAAGCTGCGTATCCATGGAGATGTAGCCTTAGGGCCGTCCCTAGCTATTTTGGTGCCCTACGAAGCCCCCCCAGGCCTCCGGGGCGGGGGGACTGGCCACTTCCTGAGGGAAGTGGAGTGACCCGGACTCAACCTCCTCTGCTCCCCTGGCTCCCAGGCTTGGGGGGAAGAGGGCACTGCCCCCCAGCACTCCCCGGCGGCATGGCTGGGAGCCAGGGGAGTGGAGCAGGCTGGGGCCGGCTCGCTCTACTTACCGGTGAGTGCAGGCCCGACTGCTTCTGGAGTCCTCAGGGGGGTGGGGAAGAGGCGGAGCAGGGGTGGGGGCCCTGGGGAAGAGCAGGAGCAGGAGCGGGGGCCCTGGGGAGGAGCAGGAGCAGGGGCTGGATCAGCACGCAGCTGGGCAGGGCATCAGGAAATTTGGGGCACCAAATTTCCTGGTGCCCTACACACCTGCATACTTGCGAACGGGTAAGGACGGCCCTGTGTAGCCTGTCCAAATCGCTTTACTGATTCCTTTTGCTTAGCTTTGTAGAAGAAATTTTACAGGTTAATAAACAGACTTTATTTAGACTGAATGTGACAATCCTTTCTCACTTTTAAAATAACAGGTGCAGGACACACATTTGATGCAGCCTTTGAGAAGATTGCTTTACAGGTTTGCTCTTGGGATATGCCCATTATCACCAGAAGGTGTCATACTGCTACCATATCAAAAGTGGAGTGATATCAAAATTCAAAGAAGGCTAATGCAGCTGTGTTTTGTAAGTGGTTTCCTCCCCTTTACTGATCAAGCTGTGCCTCAGGGAAGGGTGTTACTGGCAGTGGTACTTGGAATTCTAACCGCCCCCCCCCCTTTTTTTTTTTTTTTTTTTGGAACATAGTCTTTCTTCCCAGGACCTGTTGTATTGATACAGCTACTGACTCATCTGTTAAAGGAACAGGGCAAAAGCTTCTGTAAGCTAGGCTTTGCCATTAGTAACCCTTCTCTACCGCTGAGGGTGCCCTAAGAAAGGAGTGACAATTCCTTTGCTGCTGTTTTAGAGTCTCAGGTTTTGTCACAGCCGCTTCTAGTTTTGTTCTGCTGCTCATTGGTCTTCTAACAGCTTCATCATGCATGCATGGCATCCCCATCATGTAACTACTGTGACACCTATCTTAAAAGACTATCCCAAATTATTCCTAGCTATACTGAATGCATCTTCCTTCCCCTTGCATCCCAAAGAGTGGGCCATCCAGCAGGTGCTGGAGCCTTCCATCTCAGAGTATGCAATGTAAGCCTGATTGCCTGCCGCTGGAGAGGCATGTCCTTGGCTTTCTCAGTGAGGAAGAAATACAGCTCTTTTGTTATTGCTGCTCTCGTACATGTTGCCTGCATCTGCACACAGGCACTGAAGTGACAACTGGGCCTTGTCCACCCTAGGGTCACTTTAAAAAAAATCCCCTGAGTTCAGCTACACTGCTGTGAACAATGTTGGGATGCCTATATGGATGGGCTGCTGCAGTTTCTGAACATATTGATTAAAGCTGGTCTGAACTGGGTTACTGGACACAGTGGTAAAATACTCCAGGTGTCTGTTACCTACCCTCTACCATCGTACCGTCTGGGGGAGCTGTAGCAGCAGAGAATATGGTACCTCAATTTCCCATTGTAGAAGAAACCAAAGGAGAATTCTGAGTCATAATGCTTCCCATGGAAGATTATAGCTTTATCAGTTCTGTGAGCAATACTTTATTGGCATTACAAGCGTTGCCAGAAAAAGAAAAGAAACAAACAATTTTAAGGACAGAACCCTCATGAGGTTTGTCAGTACTACATTACAGCAGGCACGGGGGCCTTCAGCGTGGGTTTGTCTCTTTATTTTTATTCCCCTGTCTCTACTAGTCATGCCTGCCTCACTCACCAGTACTAAGGTTCTCCCTGCCCTCTGACTCACCCTTTTGCTCTCTATCAGGAGCGTATTTCATGTCAGTGCTTTTTGCCTCAAAGCTGATTTCTGCCTGATTCCCCCATCCAACTAATTAACCCATAATCCTTGTGTCCCTCCTCACCACAACCCCCACCCTGGCAATGTGTCCCTCCTTTCAGGAGGAAGGTATGTGTACCCCTTCATAATACCACCTCCTCCTCTGGTATCTTGTGTGTCTGACCTGGCAATGCCCCTGTGGCCAATGCCCCCTACCCTTTGCACATTTCCTAGTCAAGAGGCTGGTGCTTGGTCCCTGCTCCCCCTCCTGGGCTGGCTGGTACCCTGTGTGCCCCCACCCCCTGGCTGGCATGCTGTGTGGTGCCCCCTCTCCCCGCCTGGCAGGTATCCTGTATGTCCCTCCCACCCCTGTCTGCCTAGCTCATGTGTGTTTCCCCCCTTGGCTAGCGGGTACCCTGTGCCTCTCACCCCTGCCTGCTCCCACTTGGCTGACTGGTACCACCCTTCTCAGCTAGCTGGTATTCTGTGCATCTCCCCACCTCAGTCCACTCCCATGGTTGGCTGGTACCCTGTGCATCTCCCTGCTCCACAGCCCACTCCCCATGGTTGGCTGGTACCCTGTGCTTCTCCCCTGCTCTGGCTGGCTGGTACCCTGTGTGCCCCCCGCCCCCTGGGCTGGCTCGTACCCTGTGCATCTTCCCCACACAGACATACACTCTTATCATGGCTGGCTTGTACCCTGTGCATCCCCCCGCCCCCTTCCACACTCCCTATAGCTGCCTGGTACCCTGTGCATCTCCCCCCCACACACACTCCCCAGGGCTGCCTGGTACCCTGTGCATCCCCCCTCGCCCCCACTCCACATGGCGGGCTGGCACCCTGTGCATCACGCCCCCCCCCCCACACTCTCCATGGCTCGCTGGGTGGCACCCTGTGCCACCCGCCCTGGCTGGCACCCTGTATATTCCCCCCTTCCCGTGGCTGGCTGGTACCCTATGTGGCGCCCCTCCCCTTCCCCGACAGCTGGCGCAGCACGTGCTCCTGCCCCTCCCCTGGGCCGCGTGTCTCCGCCGGGACCGGCGGTGGCAGGAAGGCGGGACCGGGGCGTCACATGAGCGGCCGCCTCTCCTGGCGGCTGGGGGAACAGACCGCGCCGGACCCTGTGCGGGAGGCGGCCCGGGGCTGCATCAGCCCCGTCCCCCGGGACACCCCCCTCCCCCCGCCTCACCTGCGGCGGGCACATCCAGGTACCCCTACCCCCCCCCCCCAAATAGCGCGGCGGGCAGGCTCACCTGGGCCCGTCCCGCCCCTAGCTCTGCGCGGGGCAGCCAGGTAACCTGCCTGGCTCTGCCCCTCCCCCCGCCTGTGTCCTGTGAGAAGCCCAGAAATGGGTCCTCACCTGGGCCCTACCTGTGTCCTGGGGGAAACCCAGGTGGACCCTCACCCGAGCCGAGCCCTGACCCTCCTCCTGGCTGGGCCCTAGGTGAAACCCAGGTGGGCTCTCACCTGGGCTCTGCCCCTCCCCCCGCCTGTGTCCTGGGTGAAACCCAGGTGTGCTCTCACCTGGGCTCTGCCCTTCTCCTCTGCCTGTGTCCTGGGTGAAACTCAGGTGGGCCTACACCTGGGCTCTGCCCCTCCCCCTAGCTGGGCCCTGGGGAAAACCCAGGTGGGCCCACACTTGCACCCTCCCCCCACCTCTGTGACCTGGCCTAGAGGAAGCCCAGAGGGGCCCTCATCTGCCACCCAACTGTGCCCCAGGGGAAGCCCAGGTTAACCTCCCCTCCTCCTCCTATGCCCCAGAGTGCTCTAATTGTAGTGACTAGGTAATACCTCACCTGAGGCTTCCTCTCCTCCAGTCTGCTACAGATTAGCCAGGTAACTCCTTACTTTGGGGTTCTCTCCTGTGATTCTCCACCAGGGCTGTCATTACCACCTCATCTGGGGGACAGCTCTTCCACATACACACACCCCAGCCTTGGATGCTGAATGGGGGTAGTCATGTACCTAGGGTGACCAGACAGCAAATGTGAAAAATTGGGATGGGGGGGCGGTAATAGGAGCCTATATAAGAAAAAGACCCCAAAATCAGAACTGTTCCTATAAAATCGGGACATCTGGTCACCCTACATGTACCTCTTATCTAGGGCCTTCACCCCCTTGAATTCTGCAATAGAGCAGCTGGGTAAACCCTCACTTGAAGGCCTTCTCCCCCATACCCTTGACCCGTGCACCAGGATGGCCACATAACTCCTCACATGCTTTATCCCTGCCCCTGAACTCTTCATCAGGGCAGCCAAGTATATCCTTATCCATGTATTTCATTTCATCTATCACCTGCCCCTCTTCTTGACCCAGCACTGGAGTGGCCAGGTGATTCTTCACCTGAGGGCCTTCTCCCCCAACCTGACTTCACCTAGGGACTACTCTTGCACTGGAATTGCCAGGTAACCTCTTAGCTGGGGGCTTCCTTCTCCCAGCAACTTGTTCGATTATGTATGATCAGTGAACCCCATACCTTGGGACTTTCTTCCTTTTGACCTGTGCACTGGGATAGCCAGGTTGCCCCTCAGCTGGGGACACCCTCCCCCCTGCTTTTTCTCCAGCTTATGTACCAGGGCAACTAGGTAACTCTTATTTAGGGCTTCCTTCTATCTCTCTACCCAGTCCTGTTCCTGAGTCGGTGCATCAGTGACTCATTTGAAACCAGGTTCACTTAGGCCTGTAATTAATTGAGTGATTTTGAACCTTTCAGTCACTGTTCAGTGCTGTAAGACTGATATTCAGATCATAGGTACAACTGTCTTCAACATTTGTTATTAGAGATTGTAAGCTCCTTATGGTATAGGTATAGGAACCATCTTTTTGTTGTGTTTGTACGGCACCTGGCACAATGGGGTCTGGGTCCATGGTGCAGGCCCCAGTCTCTGCCACAGTGTAGATAAATAGTGATTGACTGTTACCTGTGAATAAATGATTCAAGGCAACTTGATCAAGTTCTTTATGCTGATAGGCGAAAGTTACTTTTCTGATGTGAACAGCCATCTTCAGTCATTTGTAAGCAGGGCCGGCTCCAGGCACCAGCCCACCAAGCTTGTGCTTGGGGCGGCACCTGGAGGGGGGCGGTGCGGCGCTCCGGCCGTCGGGGAGAGCGGGGCCACAGCCGGGCTCGCCGCCCTGCGCTCTGGCTGCCGGGGGGAGAGCCGAGCCCCAGCCGGGGCTCGCCGCCCTCTCGCCGCCCTGCCCCCGGCACTCTGGCCGCCGGGGGGAGAGCGGAGCCCTGGCCGGGGCTCGCCGCCCTGCCCCCGGCGCTCTGGCCGCCGTGGGGAGAGCCGAGCCCCCGCCGGGGGGAGAGCCGAGCCCCCGCCGGG